>NC_060281.1:53054623-53188161 GCF_021613505.1 Equus quagga
CCTGTGAGCTGGCTCCTCCACGCCCATAGCTCCGTACCCGCCACATCCTGATAATTCTCAATCTCCAGGCCTGCTCGACCTCCACAACTCGAACATCCCATGGGCACCATGTCTTTCCCCCCAAACCAAATTCTCCTCCTCTATTGCTGTTCTTAGTCACCTAAGCTACAAACTCAGGGGGTTATATTCCTCTTTCCCTACCCCGCCCCCGCACATCCACTCAGTTCCTTTTTTCTCCATCCCCTCTGTGAATGCTTTAGTTCAGACCCTCATAATCTCCCATTTCAGCCATAGCAGTGACCTCCTGATGGGTCTCCTGCCCTTGGATTCCCCCCTTCAACCCACCCCTGTACTGCCCCAGATTGATCATTCACTAATAGTGATGAGGAGGATGACAGCTGACTTTGCTGCACACCAGACTCCAGGCTCAGTTCTTTGCATATATCTCATTCAATCCCTAAAACAACCCTGTGAGGTACACTTACTATAGAGATTTCACAAAATGAAGCAGAGCACAGAGAGCCCACGGGGATGGGGTTTCCTGGCAAGAAATACACTCTCACATTAAGAACTGGAGTCATAGAAAACCTGGTGTGTTCCGGGTGAACTTGGCCTCAGGTTCAGATTCTAGCTTGGTCACTGACTGTGAGAACTTGGGCAAGTTCTAAGAGCCACGAGGTGTGGATAATCATATGCATGCAAGAGGGTTGTTATATGGACTGAATAGGTATATCTGCAGAACTGGAGTGCCCTGCCTGAAATATAGTAGATGCTCAAAAAATAGACTTCAGAATTAGTAGGGGTCGTATTCAAAGTTACTCTCTGGTGCTTTAAAGTATTCACCTTCTGACTATGAAACTTTGTGATACGTCACCAGGGAATCTTGGAAGTTATGCTACTTACAATCAGTCAGGATATATTCCTTCCTTTCTCAAAAAAGAAGTGGGGTCAGCCGGCCAGAGGATACACTTAGCACCTCTTGGTGCAACAGCTTCAGGTAAGAACAACTTTAGACACAGTTTCTGAGAATTCTGATCAGAAAGGAGCTTTCTTACGTTTATAGTCACTTTTCCCAAGCGAAGACTTTTAAATTAGTCTCAGCTTATTAACAACAATTCTAATTGTTTTTGGCAAAATGTCCTGTCCTTCTTAGAAAGATGAGGTTTGAGAGTCTAATAATTCTAAGAAGAGCTCCCTCTAATTAAGAGGTTACTCTTGCCACACACACGCATTGGGCCGTTTAAACCTCACAACGACCTGGTGAGGTCGATCTCTCTTCTACAGCTGAGGGAACTGACATTAAGTAATTTCCCGAAGGTCACACGGCTAGTACATTGGAGCTGGGATAGAAACGCGGTCTAATGCCACAGTGAGCTGTGCCACACAATGAGCTGTGAGGAGATGCATTTTTCAGAGCTTCCCGCCCAGTTCCTGGCACAGAGTGAAACCTTAATCAACGCTGAGACACCGTTATCTATCAGTTCACAGGCGGTTCCTCTCTGCTTCCATTTTAGAGGATAGAACTAACTATGGCAGAAGTTTCACTGGCTTTTGCTTTGCAATAGTTTCAGGTGGGGAAAGGGTTTATTCCTCCACCCTCCAATGTTATGACTAATTAGGTCGCCTGTTCTGCAGTGACATGGCATAAGACAGCCAGACTGACGGTCTTGAAATGGAGGGTGATGATTCTGTACTCGAGCTGACCAGTTGTGAATATGAATGTTCTCTAAATTATTTTAATCTGATATCCTTATCAAAACACATAAAATAAACATTAAGGCAGATAATCAGAAGTTTGATAAGATACCCAGTTCTAGTTTAATCTAAAAGTTGACTCCGAAAGTATTCTCACAGGCTATCCTACCAGGATCTTATATTAAAACTCCTGATTAGAGTTGCCAGGCTTTGAAGTTCACACTGTTCGAGCTAAAATTGTAAAAAGCACTGGCCTCCAGTCATTTTTTATTTCTTACCACAGTAAAACTGCTTAAACAGTACTCAATTTAAGTACTCAGTACTCAAACTGAGTTACCTATCTGTGAAAAGAATTCCTTTATCTCTCTGCTGAAACAAAATATGTTAATAAACATTTTATATACAGCAATCATTTTTATGAAGCCTCAAATATTTTAAGCCAGCCTTACAATGACTGATTAGCCATGGCTTAGTAGCAATTTTTAACATAAAAGCAGAAAATCATGTTTCAAATTATTTTATCTGAGTACCTGCTCTTAGAAAGTGAAAGTGGGTATTTTTAAACATATTTTTGTAAGTTATTGAAGGCCTTTATATAGTAATTATTCTGTCAGATTATGCATATTCCTGTTTTCATTTTCTTAAGTAAATGCTTTTTCATAACTTTTCGTCTCTCCATTTACTCTGCTTATCAGATTTTCCTACAGGTGGAGCTAGGAGAAAAGGTAAAAAAAAAAGAAGTACACATTAATCATTCTCAAGTGGCCACTGCCAATCCTTAGGAAAACACTGTTCTGTAAGAGATGTGTCCTCCAGTCCTCCCAGTTGTGTGACAGTTTCCCACAAGAAAATAAAACCAGGTCATTACCGTATTTACTCAACTCTTTCCCCTTCTCTCATAGTCTCCCTCTCTGCTCTTCTTCCTCATCCTCAAGTTTTGAGAAGAAAAATCAGATTAACTTTCCTCCCCATGTAATCCCTCATCCCCAGACTTCCCAGTGCCTCCTCATCCCCTGCTTGGACAGTAACAAGGACTCTGCGGAGTGACTTCTTCCCACACAGCTGCTCTTGAGAAATCCAGGGCCCTGGTCTAGGAGCTCTGCATACATTCACTCACATAATCCTTCCAATGGCTCTATGACAGAAGGTACTATTATGATCTCCATTTTACAGACGTTTTGTGTCTTGCTAAAAATTATGTAGTGGTGGCAGTGATTAAATTCTTAACTACAGGCAAACACCTTTCCTTTAGCAAACACTTTCTACAAAAAGTTAAATGCCCTCGACAGGACACATGCAGTTTTTAAAATAAATGCACAGCAAGCATTACAGGGCTGATGGCTCTGCTCTCGCGAGTGGTAAGGCGGGGTCATGGTCCGGCTAAGGAACAAAAGCATTTCTTGCCCTGCCATGAGATCTCAGCTCCTTTGTCAGCTACTAAGTTCTTCGTGAAGGGTGCCTGAGTCCTAAAACTGTGTTATTTCTCAGAAAGGAATCCTAAAAGTCAACACTACTGCCTTCTTGGGAAAATGATTCCCTCTTCAAAGAAGGCTTGACAAATATTGGCCTGGACACAGTTTCCTTCAAATGCTTTTAGGACTTGACTTAGGCTGTGTCATGACCTGGAAAAAAAGCTTCTCTGTTTGTTCCTCGCCAAACTCCTCACTTCTCACCCAAAAGCCTCACCTGTTGTTAGTTTTAAGACTGTGTTTCCTCTGCCCTTCTCTGAATCACCAGGGCCTACTGCCTCTTCCGCCCTGCTCCCTCCACTCCCATCCCCTCACATGCTCTCTCCTCTGTCCATGATGCCATTTTGACCTGTGGACCTCATGTGTGAGCTCGCTAATTTAACACACTGAGGCCTGTCTGTATTCCAATAGGTTATAACTAAAGGCCATTCCTGGAGAACGGTGGTTAACTGTTTAACTCATTTTTCCTTAACTGTTCCTTAACAGTTAGGGGTTAACTGGCCCTTCGAGACACTTTATCCCTGCCTTTGTTAGGTAGCTTTTTATTGGCTTTGCCTTTGAGAATTTTATGACCTGTCAAACCACCAAGGGGGAGAGCTCTAGGCCTCTCTGCCGCAGCCAAACTACGTAGCAGTGGGGGTGACTGTCACCAGGCGGTTCCTCCCTTCATGCTTTGTTTCCCTTTACGCTGAAGGTAGCAGCACATCTGGACCCACATGCTCCCAGTAATTTCCCCCTACACTCCCAGTTTTACAGTGAAAGTGTAAGAAAAAAACAAGAAAACTCATGCAAGTAAATATGGTCTAGCTAGTGTTAAGTGTGCAAAATGGTCAGACTCATTTCAAAATTGACACATAGTTTAATCCAAGAATGACAGCTACCACTCAGTGTGAAAAGATATTTAAACACCAAATGGAAAGATCAAACATCCCTCCTCAGAGAGAATACCTGCAATACTTAGCTGTCAATCTGAAGTGAGGAGGGGGTGAAGGAAGGATTGAAGAAGATAACGTTCTCTCTAAAATGATTTACCGCTTTGTCATTTGAGATGTTTAAGCAATTTTAGCTTATAATTTGTTCAGACAAGACCAAATGTTTAACAAATTAAAATTTTCACAAATATTTAACCAGCCAAATGTATGAATAAAAACAACCCTTGTGATGAAAGGTTTGGGATCCTGGGAATGGGTCACCTTTTAAAGAGATTCTGTTATCACCCATCATTTTCCCAATAAAAAGTGGAGCTTCTTGACTCTAAAAACCACATTTCCACGTTTAAAATGAATCTATAATGGGACCCCATCTGTGTAGCTCCAAGAAGCCAGAGCTTTAGAGGATTCACAGTTCTGAATAAATTGTCTATAGCGATACTCTGAATACTGTTTAGATGTAACCACAGTGTGATTTCAGTCACTAACACTGTGGGTTTTGCCCATGGAACTTGAACTGAGAATATTCATAGTCATCCTAGTTGCTGTTGCCTATCCAAATGTGATAGGCATTTCAGTGAACCCAAAGAAGAAACAGCAGCAGTGTCAGAACTATAAACCAGCAATGCTGGCTCTTAAGCTACTAATTAGAAAATTCTAATTAGTGTCAACATGATACACTAGAATTTTTGGTTTTAAGATTAAAAAAAAAAACCCTTAGAGACCACTGAGTTAATCTTTTAAAGACAAATTCAAAAGTTCCCCATAAAATGAGAGGATGGATCGCTTTATTTTGAATTTGTTAATCAACTTATTAAAATTCTAATTTCTGATTTTGATTTCTTTCAGAATACACATGGAACACAAAAGCTGGTCGGGGGCAGTTTTCAGGACCTACTTACAATCCTACAGCCAAGAATCTAAATATTATGAACCGCGCACAGCCCATTCACTCAGTGCATGGGAGGACAGACTGGGTAGCCAAGTACGGAGGCCACCGGTAGGAGTCCGGTGTGAAGCCCCACAGCATTGCTCCACAGAGCCCCTGCAAGTCCCCTGACCCTGGGAAATGTCTACAGATGTCTATTTCTACTGAGTTCTGGAAGAAATATGTGATAGTGGGTACTCTGAAGAGCAAAAATCATCTCCTATTTTATTTCTCTCCTAGAAATGAAATGCATTCTCTTAGCATCGTTGCCCACAGTGCTGATATATGGGTAGGACTTTATAAAGTATTGAATAAACTATTTGCCAAAGTATCAAGTATTTGATCTACAAATTAATAAATACTTAGTATGATAAGCTTTTGAAGAAATGCCCCCAGAAAGTAAGTGTTTAGAGTGCTTTAGTTTTCATTTGTTGTATATTTGCCTAAACTATTTAATATTTCATTGATTGGCCTCAGGGTTGTTTTGGTTTTTTATTGCAATTAGGTAGACCTCTGTGGGCTGTCAGTTACGGTTCTTATTTGGCTAAGGCTCTACTCTACCACTTTGGCAATGGCAGAAGGATGGTAATTTATCATTTTTCTACTTTGTAATTATGAAAACAGTGGTAATTCCAATCTTGAGCAGGATATCTTTCTTGGAAATAAATTTGTCTGTAACGTAGAGATTTCAAAATTATGCCATCTGATTTTAGTGGAGAAAGAGTCTGTTGTTTGATTTTGACCAATACAACTGCTAAGAATTCATGGTGACTATCAAACCCAATGGCTTGATGACTCTCAGGGTTCTCTCATCTTCACACCATTAAGGAAGTTCTTGAAACTGTGATGTGTGTTCACCAGGCTTTCAAGATACGCTGTTCCTTATTCCTACCAGACATAAAGATGAGGTATGCCAGCTGGTTCCCCAAAGCAAACTGTTGCTGCTGCAGGCCACTGACTCAGCTCTGACCTTCACATTTACTCAGAAGAGTAAATGTACTTAGTTGCTATAGCAATGACTTCACTTACTACTTTTTTTTTCTTATTTTTATTTCTAAATTGGTATTTAAAATAGACATTTTGAACTTAGGACTATTCTATTTAAACCTGCCATTTTATAGACCAGACATTAGTACTGTATATTCTTATTAAAGAATAATAATGTTATCAACTGCAGATATTTTTATGTGTTTTATGACTTTGTAACAAATGCTAATGTAATTGGTATCATCTTGTGGACATTATCCAAAGGCACATTATAAAATAATAATAATATGGTATTTTTGTACAGAAATTCAGCTCACCGTGTTGAAAAATGTTAAAATGTAAAGAGTAATTTATGTTGGTAATGGTGATATGTATTTGTACAGTTTTAATTAATGTCTCAAAGCTAAAAAATTCTTTTGTGTTGCCAGCAAACTTTTCAACTCTGAATAGACATTAAAATTTATCTGGTTAACTAGTGTGTTTTCTTTACATTTTAAACTTTATACTTATAATCTGAGGTCTGTTTGTTGTTTTCATTAGTCATTTTTTGTGGTCTTAAGTTTACGGGAAAATTGATTGGAAAGTACAGAGTTTCCATACACTCCCTCATCTCCTCCACCTGAATTTCCCTATTATTAACATCTTGCATTAGTGCGGGACATTTGTTCTAACTGATGAGCCAATATTGATACATTATTATTAGCTAAAGTCCATAGTTTACATTAGGGTTCACTCTCTGTTGTACATTATAGGTTTTGACAAAATGTCTAATGACATGTATCCACCATTACAGTATCATACAGAACAGTTTCACTGCCCTAAAAGTCCCCTGTGCTCTACCCCTTTAACCCCCCCCCCCCCCACCAAATCCTCTGGCAACCACTGATCTTTTCATTGTCTCCATAGTTTCTCCTTTTCCAGAATGTCATAGAGTTGGAATCATGCAGTATGTAGCCTTTTCAGCTTGGCTTCTTTCACTTAGCATTTAACGTTCCTCCGTGTCTTTTCTTGGCTTGATATCTCATTTCTGTTTATCACTGAATAATATTCCACTGTCTACATGTACCACAGTTTATTTATCCATTCACTCATTGAAGAACATCTTCATTGTTTCCAAGTTTGGGCAATTCTGAATAAAGCTGCTATAAACATTCATGTGCATGTTTTTGTGTGGACATCAGTTTTCACCTCATTTGGGTCAATTCCAAGGAGCATAATCACTGGATCATATGGTAGGAGTGTTTCATTTTGTTAGAAAGCGCCAAACTGTCTTCTAAAAGACAGTTGCATTCCCACCAGCAATGAATTAGAGTTCCCGTTGCTCCACATCCAGGCCAGCATTCGGTGTTGTCAGTGTTTTGGATTTTGGCCATTCTAGTGTGTGTAGTGGTATCTTGTTTTAATTTACAGTTCCCTAATGACATATGATGTGGAGCATCTTTTCATATGCTTATTTTCCATTTGTATGTATCTTTTGGTGAACTGTTCAGATCTTTTGCCCATTTTTAAATTAGATTGTTCATTTTCTTATTGTTGTTTTAAGTTCTTTGTATATTCTGGATAACAGATTTTTCTCAGATATGTCTTTTGCAAGTATTTCCTCCCAGTCTGTGACTTGTCTTTTCATTCTCTTAACAGTGTCTTTCACAGAGCAAAAGTTTTTAATTTTAATGAAGTCCAACTTATCAATTTTTCTCTAACAGATCATATTCTTGGTATTGTATCTAAAAAGTCATCACCAAACCCAAGGTCACTTATGATTTTCTCCTGTTATCTTCTAGTTGTTTTATAGTTTTGCATTTTACATTTAGATCTATGATCCATTTTGAGCTAATTTTTGTGAAAGTTGTACGGTTTGTATCTAGATTCATTTCTCTTTATTTTTTCATGTTTATGTTGTTCCAGCATCATCTGTTGAAAAGACTCTCCTTTCACCATTGAATTTCCTTTGCTACTCTGTCAAAGATCAGTTGACTATATTTGTGTGGGTCTATTTCTGGACTCTCTATTCTGTTCCATTGATCTGTGTGTCTGTTTTTTCACCAACACCACAATGTCTTGATTACTATAGCTTTATAAACGTTTTGAAGTCAGGTAATGCCAGTCGTCCAACTTTGTTTCTCTCTTTTAATACTGTTTGCTATTTTGGGTCTTTTACCTCTCCATATAAACTCCAGAATAAATTTGCAAATATTCACAAAGTAACTTACTGGGATTTTGATTGGGATTATGTTGAATCTAGATCAAGTTTGGAAGAACTGATTCTTGACAATACTGACTCTTCCTATCCAGGAACATGGACTCTCTCCATTTAATTACATCATCTTTAACTTATTTTATCATTGTTTTGTAGTTTTCTCCAGATAGATCTCAGGCATTTTTTGTTAGATTTATACCTATTTCTCCTTTCTTAGTGCTAAAGTAAATGGTATTTTTAATTTCAAATTTCAATTGTTCATTGCTCATATATAAGAAAGCAAATGACTTACTTTGTATCCTAATACCTGTTATGACTTATTAAATACAGGAGTTTGTTGATTCTTTGAAATATTCTACATAAACAATCATGTCACCTGCATACAAAAACAGTTTTATTTCTTCCTTCCTAATCAGTATACCTTTTTTCCTTTTCTTGAATTATTGCACTAGCTAGGACTTTCAGTACAATGTTGAATAGAAGTGGTGAGAATGAACATCCTTGTTTCGTTCCTGATCTTAGCAGGAAAACATCTAGTTTCTCCCCATTATTTATCATGTTAGCTGTAGGTTATCTGTAGATATTCTTTATCAAGCTAAGGAAGTTCCTTTCTATTCCTAATTTGCTGAAAGTTTTTATTATGAATGTTAGATTTTGTCAAATGCTTTTTCTGTATCTATTGTTATAATCATTGATCATATGATTTTTGTTCTTTAGCCTATTGATGTAATGGGTTACATTGATTTTCAAATGCTGAACTAGCTTTGTATACCTGGAATAAATTCCACTTGGTCGAGGTATAATTCTTTTCATGTATTGTTAGATTTGATTTGATAATATCTTGTGGAGGATTTTTACATCTATGTTCACGTGTGTGTGTGTGTGTGTGTGTGTGTGTGTGTGTGAGAATATGGGGGGGTAGGGAGAGTGCGTAATGTTAACAATTGGTGAAACTAAGTATTACTGAACCTTTTCTGTAGATTTGAAAATTTTTAAAATAAAATGTTAAAACAACATAAATATATGAAGCAAAGACATAAATACAAGAAGAAACTGATATGACCACAGAATGCAAGGTTTTTCTCAGAAAACAGATCTAGGGGCGAAAAATAAGTAACTGAGTATACGAATACCACAGTAAACAAAGTTTATCTAATGTATATACCATATAGAACTTTGACCAGTAAGGAAAAATACACATTCTTCTCAAATACATGTAACATGCACAAAAATTGACCTTATATTAGGCCAGAAAGAAAACCTCAAATTTTCAAATGTAGAAATATGTAAGCAACTTCTTTGCAGTGTAATAAAAGTAGAATATAACAATAAAAAAGTATGCCTGCAAAACCTATCCACTTAAAAAATTTAAAATATTGTTCTAAACACTTAAGTCAAAAAGGAAAAATAAAAACAAAGAAATATACACTTTTAGAAATGGAGAATGATAGACTGCTGTATTAAAACCTGTAAAACTCAGAAAAAACAGATCTCAGAGAAAAAATTATACCCAAAGTATTTATGAAAAAAACAAGCACTGAAAATATGCTGAATTTGAGCATTTAGCTTAAGAAACTAAAAAAAAGACTAACAACTTAAAAAGTAAAAAGGAATTAAAGATAAAAGAATATCAATACAGTGAAATAAAATATGAAAATAATGAAATAAAAGATTTCACCCCACTAGCAACAAGCATTACCTAGTACCCACATCTTGGCTTCTAATACCACCATCCAATAAAAGGAAACAGGGCTCCTTGGAGAAATGGCTGATTCCAGTATTGGGACATGAAATATACAAGATGAGCGTGGAGCATCTTACAGTGCCAGAAAGTAAGGAAGTTCTAAAAAAAAAAACCAAAAAACTAGGAAGCAAAAAAGCCTACATGAGCTATGCCAAAGGGTCACAGGAACCAACTGAAAGAACTCCCACTGGCCAAAACGGCAACAATTTGAGCATGAAAATTAATACAGAAATACTGGATTATAACCCAAAGTAGAAAATACACGAGTCCACAGTGATATGAATAAATGAATGAATGAGGAAGAAGAGAGAAACCTCTCATGCAGCAGAACTCCAAATTAATTTATGTAGACACTCTGCCCTCAAGGAGGTAGAGGACAACTCCCCATTCCTGCAGTGTGAAATGTGCATAGCGACTTCCTTCCAGAGAGCACAGTATGGGAAGGGGGAAAAAGGAGTAACTTCACAGTGGAGAAGCCTGACGAACACTACCTCATCTAGATGATCAAGGTCAACATCAACAGTGATATCAGGTTCATATATGTAACTAGAATGATGTGATGAAAATGGCACTTCACCTCTGTAGTTTTCCTCCCCAAAACCTGTAACCCTAGTCTAATCATGAGAAAAAACCTAGACAAATTCCAATAGAAGTACATTATACAAAATACCAGATCAGTACTCCTCAAAACTGTCAGTCATCAATAGCAAGGAAAGTCTAAGAAACAGTCACAGCCAAGAGGAGCCTAAGGAGACATAAGTAAATGTAATGTGGTGTCCTAGATGAGATCCTGGAGCACCAAAGGCTATTAGTTAAAAACTAAGGAAATCTGAATAAAGTATGGACTTTAGCTAATGATAATGTATCAATATTGGTTCACTAGTTGTAACAAATGTTTCATGCTAATGTAGGACATTACTAATAAGGGATGCTGGGTGTGGGGTATGTGGAACTCTATACTCTCTTCTCAAAACAGTTCTAAAAAATAAAGTCTATTTTTAAAAAGTAGATTTGATCAATCTATGTATTCCCCAAATACTAAGTGCCTACTATGTACTAAGTATAGTTTACATGGTAGTAACAAAAGACTAATTTTTCCCTGACCTCATAGTACATACATTCTGGAGGCAGACTTTAAATGTAAACACACAAAAAATTGTATATTTGCAAATTATGATGGGTGCTATTAAGAACAGGATGTTACAGGGACTGGCCCAGTGGCATAGTGGTTAAGTTCATGTGCTCCACTTTGGTGGCCCAAGGTTCATGGGTTCGAATCCTGGCATGGACCAAGGCACCGTTCATCAAACCATGCTGTGTGGCGTCCCACGTGCAAAATAGAGGAAGAAAGGCACAGATGTTAGCTCACGGCCAGTCTTCCTCAGCAAAAAGAGGATTGGCAACAGATGTTACCTCAGGGCCAATCTTCCTCACAAAAAAAACCCAAAAAACCAGGATGTTACAGAGACTAATGGAGATGTAAATACAATGAGAGATGACTGAAGGGTCTTAAGTGCAGGAGTCTCTACTTGAAATATGTCTCTGCCTGTTAGGTAGAGAATGAACTGTTGGGCCAAAGCATGAAACAAGGAGTCCTATTAGAAGCTTAAAAGATGGTAAGGCTTGGACTTGGGTAATATTAGCAATGGTATGGAAGAGAACTGATAGGAAGCTATTGGTTTTTGGTATTGATCTGGTTTCTTGCTGGTTTATAGAACTTTCTCATTAGTGTTAATAGGTTTTCAGTTGCTTGTCTTGGATTTTCTAGAGTTATCTATACAAAATGTTTAATTTCTTGTTCACTATTAATTTACACTTGATTTATTTCTCCTTTTTATTGCTTTGTTTAGCGTCTCTAGAACAATGTTGAATCTTGTCAGTGATAGCAAATATCCTATTATTTCTACCTTTAATATAAAGCCATGGGTCTAGATAAAGGTAGCTGACAAAAACCTAAGGCAAGTAATATGCTTGAGTGAGCAGACAGAAGCATTTACATTAATGTCAGAAATTAATTTTGATCAGACTGATACCTAAGCAGAAAATGTATATGAAAAGTTCCCATTCATAACATAAATATAGAATATCCTGCAATAATCTTAATAGAAATACAAAGAACTAAATAAAGCTTTAAAATATCATTTTAAGACATTTTAAAAAACTGAATTAAACAAAGGGACATACAATGTTCCTGGATTGAAGAGTAGGTATTTTAAAACTTTCAATTCCTCCCAAATTTATCTACAATTCATGCAATCATAATCAAAATCCCAAATAAATTTTAAAATTGAAAAGCTAATTCTAGATTTATCTGGAAAAGTAAATGTCAAGAAAAATTTGAACAATGACAGACTTGCCCTACCAAATATCATAATATAGGACAAATCTATGGTAATTAATACAATTTGGCACTGAGATAGAAGTAGATCTAAGGAAGGGACTAGAAAACCCAAAATCAGTCCCAAATATGGAAATTCAGTACATGGTAAAGATGGCATTTCAAAGCAATGAGGACAGGATTATGTGACAAAGGATTATCATGACAATCATAAACGACTAGCTTAGAACCAAAAATGAGTCTGATTTTTTTTTTTTTTTTAAGGAAGATTAGCCCTGAGCTAACTACCGCCAATCCTCCTCTTTTTGCTGAGGAAGCCCGGCCCTGAGCTAACATCCATGCCCACCTTCCTCTACTTTATATGTGGGACGCCTTCCACAGCATGGCTTTTGCCAAGCGGTGCCATGTCCGCACCAGGGATCTGAACCAGCGAACCCTGGGCTGCCAAGAAGCAGAACATGCGAACTTAACTGCTGTGCCACCAGGCCAGCCCCGGGTCTGTTTTAATATAGGATTAGTAATGCTTTTTTGTTTAGAACAATCTTTTTCTGTGCCTCTGCCCTTATAATTCATGATTCAAACTTCTGGGGAACAAGTCATAACTGATGCTCACTTCTACTTGGCCCTCACATAGTAGCAGGGTTTGGGAAACAAGCATAAAGCTGAAGGTTAGCTCTGTAAACGTATATAATACACAGACAGCTCTTCAACGTGCAAGAGAACATCCAGGCCACCTGTGGGTGTCTGAACCTTTGTAAACTCTCTAACTACAACTAATGTTTCTTTTTCCCACATTCCCATAAAAATAAAATTTTTAAATATCAAAAAGATAATGAAATGTTCTGCCTACTTGATTTTGTCCATTTTCCTTTAGACTGTACAAGACTTCTGTTTAGAAGATCATGATAATCCAATTCTCCAGGGCATGAAATGATACTATGTACAAATGAGCTGTTTGTAAATATATTTGTCTTTATTATTTAAATCATGAATTTGGGATAACTGCTATGATAAAAGGTAATCATTGACTACGCCAGGAATTATGGAACAATTTTTTTTTTTTCTGCTTTATCTCCCCAAATTCCCCCAGTACACAGTTGTATACCCTAGTTGCAGGTCCTTCTAGTTGTGACATGGAACAATTTTTTAGTTGAAGTATTTGCAAGTATGTGATATCAAGTACCAACCCTCTTACTTTCTGTAAGTAGTTACTATTAGTAGCAGTATGTGAGGAAAAAAGACCTGAGGTCCTAGTAGACCAAAAGCTTAATGAGTCATTGCTGTGATGGGGCTGTTCAAAAATCTTTATTTTGACCCTGGCTGCAGAATTAAAAGAAATGCATGGTCTAGAATATAGTACCCTTGTCATACCCCTTGTGTAGGGCTCTGAGCATTATGCTTTAAGAACGGCCCCGTCAGACACGTCAAAACTGTGTCATATAAAACAAGGATGAGAAAACTAGGACTCCTTTCAAGGAGCTTAAGCAAACACATAAAATTAACTAGTTAAGTGCCTAAATTATACTCTAAATTTAACCAATACCAGTTAGAGTGGGGGTAAGGAGCAAATACCCCTTCCTTTTCAAAGAGGGGAAAATTAAAGGAGTACCAGAATGAGTCAATTCTCAGTGCTTAGAAAAGCAACAAAATGAAGTGAAAATGTGTCAGTATCCTGTTAATGTGTCCAATGTAGACACCACCCAGGGTAATTCAAGTTCCAGGCAGATCTTTTAGTTTCACATTTACAGATTAACTAGTTAGCCAAAATTTCATTTTTTCTTTTGGCTACACAGTCGTAATCTTAGAAATCCTCACTACAGATCATTATTTAAAACAAGCTTCAACGCAATGTATAATCAAATAATAATTTTCCTTGGTCCTTATTCGAAATGGGTAATTCCTAAATAAAATATTAACAGAACATTTTTGTGTTCCTATATCTTTCTGCTATTTCACATCTCATTCTACGTTCTAGACAGCTCTGGCAACGAAGACACCATGGAAAATATTATTTATAGTAAACTTTATTCTCACTGATATTTCATTTAACATTATCTCAGAGTAGGGCTGTACTCTAAGATGAGCAAAAGAACAGATATGCTAAATCTCATCAGATTTTTTTCACACTGTTCCTCTGAGTAGGGTATGGGGTTTCAGGACCCCCAACATTGATACCTAATGTTTTACCCCTTGAGATTTTACATACAGACACAGAAAGAAGAGATAATATCAACAAACAAGAATCAAAATGTATGAGGGTATTAGAATAATAAGCTCTTGTGTTATATACTACCCACCTCTTTAAGACTGTAATGATAATGATTAATTATTTTTCCCTGCAAAGTTCAGGGCCTTCTTTTTTTTTAAGTAAGATGTCATAATAAATGAAAATGTTGCACTTATTTCTCTTAATACACTAGGAATACTGGACGTTTTAAAATTCTTCAAGTCCAAGCTGGGACATGACTATGATTGATGGGGTCTACTGAACACACTAATTCCAAGTTTGGCGACCATCAGCAAACTGTTCAAAAAAAACACATAAACAAAAAGCGTCAGGTAAAGTACAGAACAGGCACTTGACTATTGTTGTAAGGGACTAGGACTCTGCAGGTCCCTCACTGCATGGGGAGGAGGTGCCAAGGCAGGGCAGGAAGAGATGGAACTTCCATCCCCAGAGGCACCAAACAAAAACCACACCAAGGGGCAGTCTTGCATTGAGGCCTTAAAACAGTACACGTGAGCTGGAACTCCTACTCTAACTGGCAATAATTCAGAGATGAGAAAACTGAAGGCTGGAGAGACCAAGGCCTCCTCACGGTCACAGAGCTACTGAACGGTAGGTCAGCAGCCTCCCGGTTTACTGTTCTTGACCTTGGTCGACATGAATATAAAACATTATGCTTGATAGCATCATAACTATGGTCAAAGTTGGGTAAGTAATCTTCTTCCAAAACAGATTTTTTTAAATTCCCCTATCTTCAGAGTCTCTTTATTATACTTAGGGACTACATTTTTTATAACAATCCAGTTTGTGTTTTATAATCCAAGTTAATTAGAAAACAGGATTCAATCCTAATTCCCTTCTAGCAAAATTTTCAATAATAAAGGACACCCACGCAACTAAACAATATGGTGCCCACACTGACGGTCACACAGACTGCTGTCACGCCTCTGCACCAAAGCTTCCTGCACGGCAGGAAGGAGCCAGGATGGACTGGCGTGCAAATGTGAGAGCACACGGCTTCCTCAGTAGATGAATACACTATGTCACTGCGACATGAACTCTGCTACTGCTTTTACAGCCTTCTCTATTTGTATATAAATTAAATCATTTCAGTTGATGGCCAACATCAGGTATACTAAAACAAGTAAATATCTGCATGTACAAAGTATTTAGGGCATTAAACTAACTCCATACTGGAGAAGAACAGCAACCAAATGGAAGGTACCTGGCACCCGCAATTAAGCCTGCAGGCATAAATTTTCCAGAGTGGTAGAATCTCATTCCCATAATGCCAGCCAAGGTTCCAGACGTAGCTGATGGGAAAGATGAAAAGAGTCAAAGATCATTATATCTTACACTCAGGAGAACTAAAAGAAGTGACCACAGTCCTACCCATCTTTCCAGGGCCAGAGGCCACCTTTCCCAAGTGGGAGGAGCTTCACTGCCACCCACATCCTATGGGATTCAGTACAAATACTGGAATATAAGGTCCTCATAGACAGGGCCCAGCCTGCCTTTCCAGCCTCACCTCCTACCACTCTTCAGACATCAATTTCTTAATTTTCTCCAAAATTGCTGTAGGTTTTTTTTTTTCTATTCCTTGCCAACTCTATTTACCCTGTCTGCTCTTCCCACTCAAGATCTGTTAAAATACCTACTATATGCCATACGCTGCACTAGAAGCTGGAGAACATAACTGTCATCAACAAAGGTCTCTGCCCGAACACTGTTTCAAGTCTGATGGGACAGACAGACTTGAAAGAATCACATGAAAACAGAAAAGTATAATTTCTGTTACAGGTACAATTAATGCAATACCAATAACATAATAAATAGGGGATCCAGCCTACTGAGAGAGATCACGAAAGGATTCGCCGAGGAAGGGGAGACTGAAGCGACATCTGAAGAGCAGCAGTTAACCAGCTGAGGGGGAGGAAAGCACATTCCAAGCAGAAGGAAGAATATCTGCGGGGCCCTGTGATGAAAGGCCAGCATGGCACGGAAACCAAGACAAGGCTACTAAGGAAGAAGGGCCAGACCCTCCAGAGCCTTGCAGGCCAGATTAGGGATTGTGGCCTTCATCCTAAGAGCAATGAGAAGCCACTAAAGGATATTAAGCAGAGGGATACGTAAACAGAGTTGCATTCTGAAAATCTAATTCTACTGGTACCATGGAGAACTGCAAGGAAACCAGAGGGCATGTACGGATACCAATTAAGAAACTTCCTCAGGAATGCAGGCAAGAGAGAGTGCTGACTGGGATGAGGATGGTGGCTGTGCAGAAAGAGAAGGGGATAATTTAGGACATGTGCTGCAGGCAGTGCTGATGGGACTTAAATGAATTAAACAGAAAGATGGAGGGGAAGAGAGCAATGGGGACACAAATGGATGGAGAATACCACAAAAATGAATGGGTATGATGACATGAAGTGAGGTTTGGGCAGATGCCTTGAGACACCTAAAAGATTTCAAGTAGACATCTGCACGTATAAGACCAAAGCTTGGAGGCGAAGTAAATTTGTGTCATTTGTGTATCAGTGGCAATTTAAGGCCTGGGCTTCAATGACACTGTCAACAAGAGAGTATAAAAAAGATCAAGAATCAGGCCTTAAGAACCTCAGTACAGTCACGCATCACTTAACGACAGGGATGCGTTCTGAGAAATGCATCGTTAGGTGATTTCGTTGTGTGAACATCAGAGTGTACTCACACAAACCTAGGTGGTACAGCCACTACACACCCAGACTGTATGGTCCTAATCTTATGGGAAGGCTGTCCTATGTGCAGTCTCTCATTGACTGAGACATCGTCATGCGGCGCCTGACTGCATTTAATGGCTAAAAGGGAAGACTGGTTGAAAAAAGAGAATGAGAGAATAAAAAAGCAAACAAGGAGAGTGGAAAATGGATCAGTGTACTGTGCTGAGAACAGCTAACACACCAAATAAAATGAGGACTAAAAAATGTACAGTGGATCTTGAAAAATACAGGTCACTGGCAGCCTCAGGAAGAGCTATTTCCTTAGAAAAGGACAAAGACAAAGAGAAAAGAAATGGAGACTGAAGTGGGCTGACAGCTGAGGAAATGAAGATGGAGTATAACAGACTTTTTTCGAGAAGTTTCTGAAGGGGAAGAAGGGCAGCAACTGGAGAAGGAAGTGGGATCCTGAGGTCCTTTTTTTTTAAATGGGTGAGAGATGAGCACACTCGAATATGCCTCCATCTAAAAGATGGCATACAAGTAAGAGACGGGCTCACTGACACTGTAAAGCTGAGAAGGTAGGGGAGACGAGACCCAAAGCCTGGGTGGAGGGACTGGCCTTGGAGAGGCGAGAAACAGGAGAAGGGAAGGGCTGGAGGTTGCCAGCATGAAGGGAGTCCCACGGGATGGCTGCTGTTTTTCCTTTAAGTAGGCAGTAAGGTCATTTATTAGAGTGGAGGAGTGGGATCAGAAACGGGAAAGAAGAGGTCTGAAAGTCATTCCGGAGCTGGAGGGAGGGAGCTGTTAGGCAGGGCGGAGAGTTGGGCCCTCCTTGCTCAGCAAACCCCAAATCAGCCACCCCTCCCCAGCTCAAGCTGACTTGTACAAACCACTCCGTTAACATGCCTGTTCTCCCCATCACACTTGGAAGGGTCAGAACTGCATGTTTTCTCCTACTCTGGTTCTGTAGAGACAGTGAGAGGCCCACACTCCTAGCAGATGTCTGACGCAAGGGTGGAGCTCAATAAAAACGCACCCAAAGCCACCCTGATAAGAAGTAATCTTCCTTTCCCCGAGCTCCTCACAGGGTACTTCTCCACAGTCCCAGAGAGCCACTTTTTATGTTCCCAATTACGGTGAAGTCTCCTTGAAGGCAAGACTTACATCTTCTACATTTAGCTTATAAATGCTAAAGAGCTAACAAATGATTTTCAAATGGGAAAAATGCAACACTGACGCAAACCTGACCAAGACAGGTGATGTTTCAGTGATGCTCAAGCACACAGTCCTCAGAGGGCAGCCACAATGGCTAACAGCCATGTACCTGCCTTGGTCAAGTTTAATACTAATTTCACCAGGTAAATCTAAATTCATGAGGTATGAAAACCTTTCCATATCCTGTACATAAAAGATAAACAGGAACCAGCACAAATGCCCCCCATTTTAAAACTTCCCTAGGATTTGGCAGAAGCAGTGAAACTGTCTTAATGTGAAGAACCCGCAAAATGTGAAGAACCCGCCACCTCCCACCAAACCAGAGACTTTTGGTAGAGTATTCTGGATACATAATTGCACTAGGGAGACAGTGAAGTTGACATACCCAGGAAAACCCAAATGTTCCTCGGATCCTGAGACAGCTGATAAGCACCCAGGCCTGCTAACCCACCGAAGAGGAGCCCAGCGGCCAGGGACGGGACACTACCTAGAGGGAAGCAAACACATCCAGTACAGTAATGTCAGACACTCATCTCATTAGCAGAATCCACCAGACTTCCCTTATCTACAGAGGAAAACAGCAAAGAGAACTTCTCTCAGCACAGTTCAGAACCAAGGAGTTCTCAAGCAGGAAAATGTTTTGGGGCGTTTGCTATGTGACCAGAGAAGTCAGGGTCACACCACATTCCCCTCTCCTAACCAGGCCTGATTAACCCGCCAAGGGGCAGAACTGTCCATGGGCAGGACCTTGGGCAAATCCCAAAAGGAGAGGGAAATGGTCAGGGAGTAAAAGAAAGATGCAGAGAATAAGAATTCTGGTGTGTGTTTTGGGGTGGGGATGCAGGCAAGGAAGGGGGTAGAAATGAGCATGTCCACTAACACACCCATGCCTAGTTCAACGAGGAGACTTCAAAACATGACTATGCAAGACTAGAAGTGTCCTCCTTTTTGACGAGCACAGACATGGATGGCACTCTAGGGTGGAGGCTGATGTACGGCAGTCAATGATAATAACAATCTACTACCGCCCCTGCCCAGAGTCTTTAGATAAAGAGGCAAAACAAGCAATTTGATAAAAAGCCTGGCTCAGCTCAGCCAGATAACCAAAAGGCAGGTGCAGGAGGAGCTGGGACTGACAATCAGCCTGCACTCAAGCTAGAGGGCCTAAAGCAAACTTGACTCAAAACAAGATTGCACTTGGTGCCCTGGAGACCCACTCTTCACCAAGAACAGCACGAAGCTCTTAAGAGGTTAAGTAACCACAACCATACCTGCTTTTGCATAGCCAATGATCCCACCAGAAGCAATCAGGGCTGCATAGCCAAAGCCAATCCAGTGCAAAGGCACTCTGAAAACAAGAGAGTAAGAAATCAGTGCCAATCATGTTACAAAAAAACACACACACAATCATAGGATGGGACTAAAGGATGACCACTCCAGAACAATCCTATCACTGTACAAATGAAAATAAATGCCAGAGGTTAGATGACTCGCTTAGAGTCAGTGGCAGAGCGGGGACTCAAACCCAGGTCCCTGGCCTCCATGTGCATTCTACACTCCATGCAGCCCACAGTCTACTCTCAGAGCCCATTTCAGATGAGAAAAGAAACTCTGGTTTTAAGCAGTTCCTGGCTATTCCACTCTCATTCACTGTGCACTCACAGCGGGCCGGAGTCCTTCTGCATTGTTCTCTCTCACTCTGGGCAGACAGAAGACTACACCAGGCCTGCACCTGCGGGCGAGGGGTTGGATCAGAGGTGGTTGACAGCACCGCTCTCCAGGAGTCAGAGAGAAGCACGTCCAAGTTTCAGCTCCAAAGCAATGGGCAAGTGACCCAACCTCCCCAAGCCTCGGTCTCCCTCACTGTACCACGAGGATAACACCGGTGCAAATTTCCTAGGGTTGCTGTGGGCAATAAATGGAGTAACATGTAAAAGTGCTTGGCACAAAGTAAATGCTGAACAGACACCAACCATTTTGGTAATAACCTCAATTCTACTAACCTATGCCCACAGGAAACTGAGCAAAATTCACTGACCAGCTCTGTATAGGTAATGAGTTAACCTTTATTACCAGCGAGTCAAGTTATTACCACATCGGAAAGTTATCTCCCGTGCCCTTTCAACTATCTTAACTGCGTCTTTTGCGGGGGAGGAGTGCTCCTTTCCACCCCGGCCCAAAGAATCGAATGATTTCAACACCAAACGTTTATAAAACTTGTAGACGCCATTTATTTTTGCATCCAACTCACACTTCTTGTTAGATTGGGGGCGGCGGATAAAATATAGGAAAGTCCGAGTCATAATTACGTGGGACACCACACCCTTAGCAAAGTGCAACCCCTGCTTTCTTAAAGAAATGCATTTAGTATCCAGTGAGGCTAAGCGTGGAGGCAATGCATACCTCTTTTGTTTTAAATTATTGTGTCCACAAAAAGTCGGGGTGTTGGAATCGTGCCAAAGTCATTAATTCGAAGTAGCTTTGAATTACCGAGATTTTGAAGGAAATAGAGCAACACCACCTCCAGAAAACTAAACAACACTATGCTACCTGGGTAAGCATTTGCCCCAAGCGTTCAAGGTGCCCGCAGGATTCAGATCGTATTTTAAGGAAAACAGTGCACGACTAGCAAAGCAACTCCGACGCAGCCTACAGCGCCCGCCCCGACCCGGGGGACGGAGAGCAGGCGGCTGCAAAGCCTCTTATACAATTCCAAAAAGTCAAAACCGGTATAAAATGACAATAACTTCCAAATACCCGAACCGCTTTCCCGAAGGCCTCCGCAAGTCGACCAGGGCGCGCCAGCCGCGGGTCACCGAGTCGCTGTCCCGCCGGAAATGTCGCAGCACACGCCCTGCGCTCCAGGGGCGGGGCTTACGGCGGCGAGGCGCGGCGCGCGCTCCGCGTCATGGAGGAGGGGCGGGGTATGGGGCGGGGCTTGTGGGGGAGCGTCGCGGTGGGCGCTCTGGGTTCTGGGAGAGGGGCGGGGTATGGGGCGGGGCTTGTGGGGGAGCGTCGCGGTGGGCGCTCTGGGTTCTGGGAGAGGGGCGGGGTATGGGGCGGGGCTTGCGGAGAGTCGCAGCGCGCTCTGCGCCCTGGGGGCGGCATGAGGGCCCGGCCGCAGCGGCGTGCGCCCTGAGGCCCCATGGCGGGGTATGGACTGGTGCGACCAGCTCCATTCCCAGCTCTAAGCCCGTTTGGCCAAAAGCCGAAAACCTAGAGTCTGAGTTGGGTCTTGCAAGAGGCGAAGTTGAAGGTCACCGAAGCGGGAGGAGGGCGTCTGAAGCTGGATTCTGAAGGACTATTAATGGAGGGATAGGTTACCAGGTGTAAACCACATGCAGGCCATCCTGGAGGACTCGAGTCTAGCCCGATCACGTTGTTTGCCCACCAAGGGAAGTCACTACTTTCTGCTGGTAAAGAACGTGGTGGCCACAGGCTAGACGGATGTGGCTCATTTCGGTGTTTGTTTTAGGGAGTGAGGCTACTCGAGAAGCATCTTGAAAGGGGACAGAGGGTAAGTTAAGTATAATCTCCAGCTATCTCTGTGATGCCCCTGTACCCACAGGACATTATCTGCACTCCCATCACTGCCTTTCCTGCGCCACCATTCACTCAATTGCTGTACACCAAAATTTGGGTGTCATCCTTGACGTCTCTTCTTCATCCCCTACAAGTATGAACATGGATAGATCTACGATCCTGAGTGAAAAGGAAACTGGAGTACATACACACTCTAAAAGAAAAACCTTCCACTTGCAGCAGCTCCTGCCTTCGAGATATCAAAACTGAAGCCCGTGTTTACCATAGCTGAGTCTAACCAGACAAAGCTGATAATGACTTCGGACTTTGAGCAATTCCAGTATGCCAGACTCCCACCAACTTAATGCAAGATTCCCCTGAACAACCAAAGCTGGGCCTTGTCTTAACCAGCTGGGAATGGATTTAGGGATTCATTCCTCCCTAGGCAGGTGCAAGCTTCAAACCTTAGTTGCATGCCCCTTAATCCTCCCCCTGCCCTTCAGACTTAAAGAAATTAACCACAGAGAATTAAGTAAGTTACCTGCAGTCCTAGTCCTTGGTAGAGCTGTTATTTGAAATAGGAGTGTCCTACACCCATCCCTCTACCTTATGTATCATTCCTCAACCAAAACACACAGCTCTTCTGTATGTGTGATCTATCGTAAAATAATCATAAAATAAATGGATGAAACTGGTTTCTGCTCTGTTTCAATTAGCTCCACACAATGATTTGTGTTTAGTAATGTTTCCAGTTGGCATTAACATATTTTAGGAGATAGCTTTTAACGAGGAACCCACTGAACAGTACTGAATCACAAACCTGTCAATGGGTATGACCAAGATTGTGGAAGGAAATGTTTTTGAGTCTGTAGTTACTGGGACCTATCAACAGTTTATTTTTGTTTTTTGCTTTTTTCACAGAGGTCTTCAGTCAGGACTGTGTCTGCTAGGCACAGATGTACACACACATAACCAGAGCAGTAAAGCCTGTCTGCCACAACAGAAGACCTTGTGAAGAAGGAAGGGTGCTTCCATTTGTTTTATCATTTTTGGAGCCTTGTATGTGGTGATTTTCCACTTTAACAGACCCTCAAACAAAAACATCAAAAACAAATGCCAGGTTGCAGTGTTTCAAGTCAATTAATGTCTACTGAGTATCCACAGTACCAATTTCTAGGTCTTTAGGAGTATTTTATAGCTTTGTTTGAAGAGTGACATAATCCATTCAATAAGCCTTTCTCCAAGAAATTAGTTTGTGAAATTATGGGAAAAAGTCTCCTATTTTCTCAACCTACCCTATCTGCCACATGTTTCTAGGACTTCATATGTTAGAGCCTTGCTAATATTAGCAAAAACATACAGAGTGCTTATTATATGCCAGACACTGAAGTGCTTTACATAAGTGACTCATTTAATCCTCATACCAACCCTATGCAGGAAAGACTATTATTATCTCCTGCTTTTACACACGGAGGACATTCAGGGAGAAAGGTTATCTAACGTATAAGATGACACAGTAAATGGCAAAGCTGCCCTAACTCCTGTTCGCAATACAGGAATGACCAGAACGCTCCTGTTACAAGTCTGATTGTGTCATTCCTCAGCTCACAACCTCCCAGTGGCCCCCTTATCTCCTGCAATGGCCTGCAAAGCCCTACACACCTGCGTCCTGGACCTCGGCTCCTTTGCCTCTCTCCCCTTTGCTCATGCTACTCCAGCCTCCTTGCTCCACCTCTGAGCACTTGCAGGTGCTGCCTCATCTGGCAGGAACTCTCTCCCCAGATAACCTCCTGGCTCACCCCCTCACCTCCTTTAAGTCTTTATTCAAATGTCACCTCAGCCAGGCCTTCCTGGATCATCTTATTTAAAACTGCAACTCATCTGCATTTCCCTCCACAGCTTATTTTTCTCCATGCCGTTTACCTCTTAACATGCTATATAACTCACTCATTGTATAGTCACCTTCCCACTCTCACATGTAAGTTCCTTGAGAGTGAGAATTTTTGTGCAGCACTTAGAACAGTGCCTGGCACATAATGGCTGCTCCATAAGCGTGCTAAATGGATGAGTGGAGGTGGAGTGAGAAGTGACAGGCTGGTCTGCAGGGAGAAGAACAAGACAGTATGCAGTGAGTCGGAGACATGAGGAAGAGGCTGCCCTGGCTGCGCCCTGCCCCTTCTAGTTCTGGTTCTCTTCCTGTCCCGCCTTCTGACACACCTGTGTCCTTGTCATAAATCCACCCCTTCTGTTCAGCCAAGTTGCTTGTTTCTTGCAGTCAGTCGGTCTTAACTGAGATAGCACCCTGTTCCCTCTGCCAGAAATGCCTTTTTATCCTTGTCCAAAAACTCAATCTCATCTTTTACTGGTCATCGGTCAAGCTGCCCCTGACCACCCCTGACTGTTGCATGCAATAAATTATTTACTGAATAATCCTACATCACACAATGTTCACGTGCCCCACCCCTCTCTGCAAGGCTAGCCTTCCTGCTGAGGGTGGTTTGAAGACCAGAGGTTTGAGCAAGGAGAGCTGCAGAGGTAAGGTGCCATAAGCCATGAGATGCACCTGTTCCAGCAAAGAGATGCAGGCACAGGTAAGCCTGGCCAGTAGCTGTACTATATCTGGTGGCCTGCAGAACAGCCATGGGTTTTATTGTGTTTCTTGGGCTAAGGACACATGGGGACAGAATGAGTGGCCTAATTAAGCCTTGTGACCATTGCATACTAGTGTGTATTTCGTTATTGTGACTATTTAGTGCCTCTTGTATACTTAGTGCTCAGATGTCGTATGTATATTTAGCGCCTGGGAATATTGGATATCCAGACCTTCTATTCCTTTCTATCTATGTTAACACAGGCTCTATTTACTAACTACTTATCTTAACCCATCTTATGAATTCCGCCTATGTTTAACAAACTCTTTGTTTACTAACTACTTATCCTTTCATCCTAAAAGCTTTCCCCTGTTTTACAAATGTATTAATCTTCTTTAGTAGAATTGAATATTCCCTTCCAATTGTTTTGTTTTTCAATGCCATAAAAAACCCTGCTAGGTTTGTTGAAGCCCAAGTTGGATGGTACAATCTGAGCCACTTAATGAGACCATCAAACACTCTTATTCAGCAGCAAAACAGAATTCCTAGCAAAGGCATTTAAATGAGAAGAGAGAAACAAATACACTCAGTGACTGAGCTTTGCACATTCTTGTGGCTTGCGGCAGAAGGTCAGGTGCTGTCATTGTTAGGTGTGATGCCGGGGAGGGCAACCTGGTCCTGCCCCTAATGCTGCTACTGTAAAAGGAGGGACAGGTTTCATTAGACTAACAATGTGCCACACAGCTGGAAGGTGAGAGAGGGGAAGGCAGTGACAATGGGCTATCTTTGGAGGGGAGTGTCAAAAAGAACCAAAACAGTTTATAAATAAGTTCCTTTAAAAACGTGATAGGGGAAAAACATTTGCAAATGATATATCTGATAAAAGGTTAATATCCAGAATATATAAAGAACTCCTACACTCAATAAAAAAAAAGACAGCACAGTTAAAATATGGTCAAAGGATTAAATAGACATTTCTCCGAAGATGATATACATATGGCCAATAAGCACATGAAAAGATGTTAACATCATTAGTCATTAGGGAAATGCAAATCAAAAGCACAGTGAGATACTACTTCACATCTGCTAGGATTGCTAGAATAATAATGAAAAAAGAAAAGAAGTTAGCAGGGCAGCCTGGTGGCGTGGTGGTTAAGTTCACGCACTCCACTTCAGCAGCCTGGGGTTCGTGGGTTTGGATCCCGGACATGGACCTACACACCACTCATCAAGCCATGCTGTGGCAGCATCCCACACACAAAACAAAGGAAGATGGGCACAGACATTAGCTCAGGGACAATATTCCTAACTAAAAAAAAAGAAAAGAAATTGCTGAGGGTGTGGAGAAATTGGAATCCTTATGCCTTGCTGATGGGAATATAAAATACTGCAGCTACTGTGGAAAACAGTTTGTTGGTTCCTCAAAAAGCTAAATATAGAATTACCATATGACCCAGCAATTCCACTCCTAGGTATAGGTCTAGAAGAAATGAAAGCAGAAACTCAGAGACTTCTATGCCAATGTTCATTGCAGCATTATTCACCGTAGCCAAACGGTGAAAACAATGCATGTGTCCATCAAGAGATGAAAGGATAAACAAAATATGCTATATACATACAATGGAATATTCCTCAGCCATAAGAAAGGATGAAGTTCTAATACATGCTACAATATGGATGAACTTTGAAGACATTATGCTAAATGAAATAAGCTAGTACAAAATAACAATATTGTATGGTTCCATTTATATGAAATGTTCACAATAGGCAAATCCACAGAAACAGAAAGTAGAAGTTATCAGAGACTGAAGGGAAAGGAGAATTGGGAGTTACTGCTTAATAGGTACAGAATTTCTATCTGGGGTGTTGAATAAATTTTCAAAATATGGGTGATGGTCACACAACACTGATAATTAATGCCACTGAACTGTATACTTAAAAATTGTTTAAATGGCAGATTTTCCATTATGTATAATTAACCACAATAAAAGAAAGAGAAAAATTGTCAAGGTCGTGTAAAACAAGGAAAGACTGAAAAAATGGAAGGAGATGGAAGGAGACTAAACAAACATGACAACGGAATGCAATGTAGCATCCTGGATTGGATCCTGGAACAGAAAAAGCACATTAATGGAACAACTGTAAAATGTGAAAGTTTAGTTAACAGTATTATAGCAATGTTAATGTCTTAGTTTTGACAAATATACCATGGTTATGTAAGATGTTAACATTAGAGGAGGCTTGGTGAAGGGTCTATGGGGACTTTCTGTGTGATCTTTGCAACTTGTCTGTAAATCTAAAATTACTCCAAAATAAAAAGTTAAGAAGAAAAAAAGGACAGGGCTAGACTGGGTGAATTTTAATGCCCCTGCCAACTCTGGCAGCCTATGATTCTGATCTTTAAAGCTATGCAGAGGTGCTGAGGTCTCTCAAAAAACAAAAGCTACAAGTCAAAGCTATGTGAGGAATGGGCAGGAAATAAGTGAAGTATTAAAAGGATTATTTCTCTCCCCCTCATGACTCCCCCCTCCCCTGCTTACTCTCCCCCCAACTTTCCTTTCTCCAACACTCAAATCAATGCCACTGGGATAGAAAGTGGAGAGGACACTTGTTCCTTAGACTTCAGCATCCTTCACTGAGCCTTGAACTACTATTTTTAGACCAATCTCATATACTTTTCTCACCAGCACCTCATTTCTAGGTAGACCACCCCTCTTTGCCACCATGGATGCGATGGAGGCTGACACCACCAAGATTGTGGAAACCTGGAACCAAAGGATCCCCTAAATAAACTGGCATCAGATGGAAGGTGTAACTCGCTTCGGTGCACCAGGAAGAGGTCAAGGCTCCAAGCTGCCGTGAAACCACGTCAAAGTTACCATCCTGAATTGCTACAAAAATTTTTGCACCACAGAGATTCCGATTTACATTGTATGTTAACATACCTAAAAATCCTCAAGTTTATATATAACCCCTCTCCAAGTCAGGCTCACCTTTTATAACAATACCAAACTCTATCATAGATTTTATCTCCTTTGGATTTCTACTTATACCCCCCCACCCCTTTGAAGCTCCCCTCCCTTCAATGTCTCAGACGTCAAGGTAAGTGACATCTGTTAACATATGCTGTCCAAATGACAAAATAAGCTCTTACTACTAAGATGATAATGGTAGTAATAGCTGGCATTTACTGAACACTGATAGTATGCCAAGCATTGTTTTAAAGACTTTAAATATGTTGACATATTTGGTCCTCACAACAATCCTGTGAGGCATGGAAAGACTGTTATATTCATACAGATGGGGAAACTGAGGCACACAGTAGCAAGTAGAAGATCCAAGGTGTGAACCCAGGCTACTAGCTCCAGGGCCCCTGCTCTTAATCACTAGGCAACTCTTCTTATATCCCGCGTCCTGTATCGGAAATTAGGCATGAGGATAGGAATTCCAAAGCCAGCAGCTCCCCAATTCTCAAAGGAAGTGTTTTCTAAATGAAAGAAAACAAATTAAAAAAACCAAATCTATAATATCCTGAAATCTCTAACCTATTTTGAAACTGTCAGATTTCTTAAAGTTCAGGGATTGGCAAAATAAATAAGTGAAACTTCAAAGCTTAAATGGACTTTACCATATAAATCAAGAAGCAAGTTAACATAGGCTGTTTAAATAGAATATATGAAAGTCCCTCACTCCATGGGAATAGATATTTTAATAAGTTTCATGGATGAACATCAACCTAAAGTGAGATGCTGCTGCACTGGCACTGGCATCTCTTAGTTTTGTTAACAACTTGCTAAGTTAAATGACTCGAATTTATGCATGGTGCTGGGAAGTACAAATGGTCAGAAAGGAGAAAGGGCTCAGGGTTATGGAGGGAGTTTGGTGAAAGAGTCAAGACTAAAACAGGTCTCCCAATGCCCCCTCCTAGGATTATTAAAAACTCTCCTTGGGGATGCTCAACACAGTCACCATTCTAGTTATATCCTCTAATCAAACATCTTCACTTTGGATGAGATGAGCTAAGTAAGGTAACTAGAATTACTCACAAGGATCCCATGTCCAGTGATGTTATGCAAAAGCAAAGAAAACAGTAGGATACTTTGAAAAGGCTTCAAGATATCACAATTTTTAAGAACGCAAACATACAATATACAACCTAAGTGTTTCAGGTCTTACCCTAAACTTAATGAGAACGAGTTGAAGAGGCTAAAAGGTCCAGTTTCATCCTTTCAGTTAAATGCTCCCACCAAGAATTTATAACAGATGATGGGAATGTTGTCATATGCATTATACTCAACCCTATTGTTATATACATTTCCTAGACAGTGGAATTAAATACATGGAAGCTTCAAGTAACTTCTTTGTAATTAGCTGATCCCACATCATTGATTCTGGGGATAATGGCAGAAGGGGAATTATTTGTATCCATTTTTGCTCAATCTAAAAACTATATTCATGGATGTCCCGTTCTGAGAAGATGGAATAGGCATAATTTCCCCTATCTTTTCTGAGTACACCCAGAAACCATGGAACTTATATATAGGTCACACATACGATTCTGAAAGGTAGAGAGAAGACAAACTAACTAGGGACTTCAGGACCAGAGGGACAACATGGTAGTGACTTCCCTAAGTTTCCCCCCCACCATCCATATATTCCAAATTCAGAGCTGAAGAAGCTGGTAGGTCAGAAATGCTAATGGTGCAGATTAAAAAAAGCCCCAACAAAATCCAGCTCTTTCTAGTAAAAGGACCAAGAAAGGGGCAGCCTTGCAAGATAGAAAATTTTTAGACAATAACCACTGTTCTCCAGCCAAACTCCACAGAAAAAAATTGTGGCCCCACTCCAATCTATGCCAGAAAGGCTTAGTGGAAGCCCCGACTTCCACCCTCATGAGGCTGTAATGAGGCGCCCAACACTCCTGCTGGGTAGTGTCAGAAAAGACCAGGTAGGGAGCCGGTTCTTTCATCGCTATTGGCTGATAACAAGTCCCCTCTCCACCACAATGTCAGTGGTGACCACACAGTGAGCCAGAGCTCCCACCCCCGCCTTGCAGAAGTGAGCTCTCCCAAACCTGTACAAGAATATTTATAGTGGTTTTATTCATAATATCTAAAAACCAGAAACCAGATGTCCTTCGATAGATGATTAAACTGTGGTACATCCATACCGGAATATATCACTCAGTGATAAAAACTTAGAGTATGCAACAACCTGGATCAATTCGCAGAAAGTTATGCTGAGTGAAAAAAGCCATCCCCCCAAAATGGATAACCCAATTTATTATAATTTTGTCAAAATTATAGAGATGAAGAAGAGATTAGTGGTTGCCAAGTGTTAAGGAGAGGGTGGGGTGTAGCTATAGCAGGGCAATGTGAGGGGTCCCTGTGGTGATAGAGATGTCCAGTGTCTTGGATTCTATCACTTTCTATATCCTGGTTATGATATTTTACTGTTATTTTCCAAGATGTTATCATTGGGGGAAACTTGGTAAAGCACACATGACATTTCTATGTATTATTTCTTATAAATGCATGTGAATCTACAATTATCTCAAAATAAAAAGTTGAATTAAAAAAAATAACAAAAAATCCACTACTCCTTTTCAAGGAGTCCTTGCTAATGCAAAAAGGCAAGGAAAGGAAATAAGATATACAGATTGGGAAGGAAGACATAAAACCATCTTTGTTTGTATTTAACATGATTGTCTACGTATAAAATATGAAAGAATTGACAAAAAGCCCTCCTAGAATTAAGAAGTGATTACAGCAAGTTTGCAGGATACAAGATTAATATGCAAAAGTCAGTTGTTTTCCTATATGCCAGCAATGAATAGGTGGAATTTGAAAGTAAAACCACAAGAACATTTGTTGGCCCCCCCCCCCCAAAATGAAATACTTAGGTATAAATCTAACAAAATATGTCAAGATCTATAGAGGAAAAGTACGAAACTCTGATAAACGAAATCAAAGAACTAAATAAATGGAGATATTCCGTGTTCATTAATAGGAACACTCAATATTATCAAGATGTCAGTTCTTCCCAACTTGATCGATAGAGTCAATACAATTGCAATTAAAATCCTGGCAAGTTATTTTGTGGATATAAAGTTTATACGGAGAGGCAAAAGACCCAGAATAACTAACATAATATCAAAGGAGAACAAAGTTGGAGGACTGATGCTATCTGACTTCAAGACTTACTATGCTACAGTAATCAAGACAGTGTGGTATTGGCAAAAAAAAAATAAAAAAGACAAATAGACTAATGGAACAGAATAGAAATAGACCACCATAAATATAATCAACTGATCTTTGACAAAGGAGCAAAGGCAATTCAACGAAGCAGGTTGACAAATGGTGCTGGAACAACTGGACATCCACCTGCCAAAAAAAATGTATCTAAACACAGAGCTTACACCTTTCACAAAAGTTAACTCAAAATGAATCACAGATCTAAATGTAAAGCATAAAACTATAAAACATAAGAGAAAACCCAGAAGACCTTGGGTATGGCAAAGGCTTTTTAGATACACCAAAGACATGATCTGTGAAAGAAATAATTGATAAACTGGATTTCATTAAAATTAAAAACTTCTGCTCTGCAAAACATCATATCAAGAGAATGAGAAGACATGCCACAGATGGGGAGAAAATACTTGCAAAAGACATCTCTGATAAAGGACTGTTATCCAAAATATACAAAGAACTCTTAAAACTCAATGATAAGAAAGCAATCAAAATAAAAAATGGGACAAATGCCTTAAGAGACACCTCACCAAAGATACATAGATGGCAAACAAGAATACGAAAAAATACTCTACATGTCATCAGGGAAATGCAAATTAAAACAATGAAATACCACTACACACCTATCAGACTGGCTAAAATCCGGAACATTGACACCACCTCACGCTGGTGAGGATGTGGAGCAACAGGCACTGATGCACTGCTGGCGGGAATGAAAAACGGTACAGGCACTTTGGAACAGTTTGACAGTTTCTGCCAATACTAAACATACTCTTACCATACAATCCAACAATTGTGCTTCAACCCAAAGGAGTTGAAAACTTACATCAGCCGAAAAACCTGCACATAAATGTTTACAGCAACTTTATTCACAATTGCTGAAACTCGGAGGCAACCAAGATGTCCTCCAGCAGGTGAATAGTAACTGTGTACAGACAGACAATGCAATTATTCAGCCCTAAAAGAAGTGAGCTATTAAGCCATGAAAAAACATGGAGGAACTAAATGCATTACTACATGAAAGAAGCCAGTCTGAAAAGGTTAAAATACTGTATGATTCTAACTATATGCCATTCTGGAGAAGGCAAAACTATGGAGACAATAAAAAGATCAGTGATGGTGGGGGTTGGGGAGAGATGAATAGGCAGAACACAGAATTGTTTTAGGGCAGTGAAAATACTCTGTATATTACAGTTGTGTTGCTTCAGGTTTCTTTCAGTTAGGAAAACCAAGTACTAAAGTAGGTCTTGTAAAAGTGAAGACGCGTATAGCAAACTTTCAGACAGTGAGGGAAACCTGTAGAGACATACCTCAGAGACATCGCAAGTTTGGTTCCAGACCATCACAATGAAGCGAGTCACATGAAATTTTTGATAAAAGTTATATTTACACTATATTGTATCTATTGTGTGCAACAGCATTGTCTAAAAAATCAAGGTACACACCTTAATTAAAAAATATTTTACTGATAAAAAATGCTGACCAATCATCCGAGCCTTCAGTGAGTCATAAAGAACACAATATATCCGCGAAGCTCAATAAAGGAAAACACGGTAGGACGAGGTGTGCCCGTGTATGTCATTGTACATTTGTCCAAACCCACAGAACGCACACCACAAAAAGTGATCCCTAAGCTAAACTAGGAACTTAGAGTGATTATGATGTGTCAGTGTAGGTTCATCTTTGGTAAAAAATGTACTGTTCTTGTGAGTGACGTCAATAACTGTGGCGCTTTGCAGGTGTGGAGGCAGGGGGTATATGATAAATCTCTGTATCTTCCTCTCAATTTTGATATAAACCTAAAACTGCTCTAAAAAAAATTCTTAGAACAAAAAAACCAAACCTGTATTTATCTTTGTTTATAGGCCTAAAGTTAACAAAGAGGTAGACTGAAACGTCACACAACCTGGTTCATTTCCTAGATAACTTCCTCCTACGAAACAAGAGGCAACTTGTGTCCAAGCTTTATTTTACCTAATCAAGAGGGATTCCCCTGGTGGCCTCAGGTATTTGACATCTGCTCAGCCTATGAATCCCCTATTAATGTGTCTTTTAGAAACACCGAGTAATCTATTGAAGAAGAGATGACAAGATTATAATCAAGGCTGAATTTAAGACTACCCTTGTTACATTAGCCAAGTGAATTTTATTAATTTTTTTGCAGACAAAGATTTGCCCTGAGCTAACATCGGTTGCCAATCTTCCTTTTCTTTACCCCTCCCCAAAGCCCCAGGGCATGGTTGTATTTCCTAGTTCTAAGTCATTCTACTTCTGTGTGAGCTGCTGCCACAGCATGGCAACTGACAAAATGGGTGGTGTGGTTCTGTGACTGGGAAACGAACCCCAGCCACCAAAGCAGTGAGAGTGCTGAACTTTAACCACTAGGCCATCAGGGATGGTATGCTAGGTGAATTTTTTTGATGGCCTGAATGGATGAAGAAAAGTTGGAAACGTCATTTTCCTGCCCTTAAATTATCTTGTCATCCACAGCTTGGAAGCAGAATAGTTTAATGAAGTTTGGCAATCTCTCTAATAACCTTCTTATGCACACAGCCCTAAACTTAAGCATATGCTTTATATGTATTTTGTATATCTACAATTTTTAAGTTTGTCCTAACATAACCTCCTGGTATGAAAATCTTTTTATACCTTTTGTTACCAAAATGAACACAATATGCATTAAAATTACTAGAACCATTTGAAGAAGCCAAAGTAAGGCAGTTTTCATCCTTTGTTTAGGAGAAAAATCATAAAAACACCACTTTTATCCACCTCTAGTAAAGAATGTGTTCAAGGGCCGGCCTGGTGGCGCAGCGGTTAAGTTCACACGTTCTGCTTCTTGGCAGCCCGGGGTTCGTTGGTTCGGATCCCGGGTGCGGACATGGCACTGCTTGGCACACCATGCTGTGGTAGGCGTCCCACGTATAAAGTAGAGGAAGATGGGCACCATGTTAGCTCAGGGCCAGGCTTCCTCAGCAAAAAGAGGAGGACTGGCAACAGTTAGCTCAGGGCTAATCTTCCTCAAAAAAAAAAAAAAAAAAAAAGAACATGTTCAAGATTTTCTATTCAACTACAATATTTTGAGAAAGATCTTTATTTGCTTTATACAACAGTAAAAATTATATATTACACATTAACACACTATATATCACCATGATATATAAAATGTTGCCTACCAAAACAGTTTTACTGTTAAAAAACACATACACACACATCCCTAAAAGTGATTTTTTAAGCTGTACATTTTCTCCAAAAGAAAAAATTCCTAGCTTTTACTGAGAAAAAGAAAAAAAATTCAGATACATTTGCAAAGAATGATTCCATCTAAAAATTTTTTCTCAAGAGAAATCTGGGAATCACTGCATCATTCATATTTTCTTCTTCTTTCTCTTCTTTTTTTCCAGCATTCCAGCCATTTTCCTCTTCTTGGCTGACACCAGGCTATCTGCTCCCGCTGGCTTCTCACCGTCACCACTTGAACCACGTTTCCTCGTGTTAGGTTCTGACTGCCTTTCTTCTTCCTGCACTCCATCACCAGATTCCTTTCTGTTGATTTTGGGCTGTTCTTCTTTACTTACTAAAACACAACAGACAGTGTATTTAAAGACTTTTTTCCCCCACAATGAAGTGAAGTTATCTGGGTCTCCTCCACTTCAACAATTCAAGAGATGACAGATTATTCGATTTTTTTAAATGATCGCTTTCATTTACCAGGAGAAGGCTGTGCAGCCGGAGGCAGGCTTTCCTTTACGTCTGTCGCTCTGTCTAGCCAGACACCAAGACACGTCAGCCTGGAGTTCGTGTTTATTTCACAGAGTAAAGACGGGGGAACTTTCTAAAACAGAAGAAAGAAAAATTCGTAACACTTTAACATAAGGGAATTTTACATAATTACTTTTCTTCTTCCATAACATACGTTAATTTAAAACTTAGTATATTTTCTTGAGGATAAAATATGCTGTTCAGAAGAAATCTATTACCTTGATTCATGATTGATTTGACTATGTCCTCTACAGAGCCAATTTCTGAGTAATAAGAAATCATAAACTCACTAAGGAAAGGGACTATGTCTTTCTCATTTCGAGGTTTTAACAAAGAACCTTGCACAAAGCAGATACTGGACAAACCATATTCACAGAATGTGCTTATGAGAGAACTAAGAATAACAAACCAAGCATCTGTGAGAGGGAGACTACCGAAGGGAATTTTACAATTATCTGGTTCAGAACTATTGCTAGTTTCACAATCAACCAGGAATTTCCAAATTTTTTTTAGTAACGGCAGTATTTTTTTTTTCTTAAAGATTGGCACCTGAGCTAACAAGTGTTGCCAATCTTCTTTTTTTTGTTTCATTCTTCTCCCCAAAGCCCCCCATTATATAACTGTATACTCTAGTTGTGGTCCTTCTGGTTGTGGCATGTGGGACGCTGCCTCAGCGTGGCCTGATGAGAGGTGCCATGTCTGCGCCCAGGATCCGTACCAGCGAAACCCTGGGCCACTGAAGCAGAGCACGTGAACTTAACCACTTGATCTAATAAAATCTTACAGAGAACATCAATATAAAAGAAAAGAAAGCACTTCTGATTGGAAAAACAGGAGTTTTGGAATCCTGCCAGCTCAGACTCACCAATCCAACCCAACCCCTTAGACAGCTCTGTGGAACCCTAACTTTACAACTATAAATTGATGAATCCCTGAAAGAGAATTAAAAAGTAAAAAGTTTATTTAAAGATCTCTGCCTTCTGATCCTTAAAAAACTTCCACCTATCTTATCTCAGAGCAATACTGATAATAAGACTTGCATTAGAGGGTATTTATATTGTGCTAAGTCACCGACCTTATCCTGTTGGAGCTTCCACATTTTGATGAAGCCATCACTCGATGCTGTAACAATAACATGATGTTCTGGAATTTCAAAACTGAACATGTCTTTTACCCTAGGAGAGAAACATTAACACCATAAAAGATCCTTTCTTCCAAACAGTACGATACTGTTATAAAACTTCTATGCACATGGTCTCCTGATTTTTCAACGTTTCAAGTGCCAAACTGCTCCATGAACGGTACTAAAATATAACTATACTTCACAATCCTGTGAGTTAGTGAGTCATTTTCAGGGTCTAAATTTCAAGACAAAATTCACTATTAACCATACCTTAAGAAAAAGTTGAAAAGCTGCTAACTATAAATAATTACGGTATCACAAAGGAAATAAAGACACTTAAGTCCCTCACCTCCAGAAGCTATGAGTGCAGTACAGAGAGAAAAGACAAGAGAGAAGAATCACGGCCTCCTCCTATGCATCCATTTCCCTGGTCTCTAGTGCCACCACCCCTAGTCTAAGCTATTGTAATTTTTCTTCTGGATTATGGAGTAGCCTAATTGGCCTCTCAGCTTCCTTTTGTCCCCTAACAACTTCTAAAAATGTAACTGAAATCATGTTACTCCCAGGCTTAGAATCCTACAAAAAGCTAAGATCTGCTTTAACGTAACACAAGAGAGAAGTGGCTAGGGATATAGATGAAGCAAGAATGCCCAAAAACTGACAACTGCTGAAGCTGGGTCTGTGGGGGTTGTGTGCTTAAACTGGTCTGTCAGCTTTACATTTTTCCATAATAAGAAATAAATAAACCAAAATCTACAAGGGTATTTAGCATAAATCCAGACTCTTCATCATGGCCCCCAAGGCCATGCACTGTTTGGCTCACTCTGATCTAGTCACATGGGTCTTCTATCTGTTCCTCAGATATGACCAGCTTTCTCCCCCCAGGGCCACTGTGCCTGCGGGTCTCTCCTCTTTTTCTATCCCTAAGGTCCCACACCCTCTCCCCTGATCATGCCATCTAAATAACTTGCCCTTGTTATTCTTACATCATAATACTCTTCTATGTCCTTCCTGCTTCCTTGTTTGGCATCTGTCTGTTGCCCCCTACAATATAAGAGGCCCCAGAATGCAAGCTCTTGTCTTTTTTGTTCATCTCAAATACCTAGTGAGGTACTTCTAATGGATGCTCAAGGAATACTTAGGAAGGAATGGCCAAATACCGGCCTTGAAGAACGTGCTCACTTCCCAGTGCAGGGAAAACTAGGGCCTGTATACCGATTTCAGTATTCTGAGTATTTATAAAAAAGAGATTTCTTAAGCTGACTATTATTTAGAAAATAAAAACTAAGGCTTATTTAACATGTAGAAGAAATGCAAGTGAAACACATTAAAGTACATTATCATCTTTTTCAAAATTATAAAGTGGAAAAACCAGGGGCAGAGCCAGACCTAACAGTCTGGGTTTGGATCCCAGCTCCATCACCTAACAGTGGCGTCATCTTGGCCAAGTCACTTAACCACTTACTCTTGAGACTCAGTGTCCACCCTAGAAGTACAGTGAGCAGTAAAAGGTAACAGAGACTGGAATGAAAGAGAAGTCAATAATGCCATTTATTTCTCCTGCAGGAAAGACAAACAGGGTAGAAAAGGGGAAGAAGTGGACAACGGGAATAAAGTAAAAGGGCAACAGTGGTCCAGGGCAAAGCTAAGACTGTTTCAATATTTTTTTCCCATTCAAATATGGTTGATTTCAGGCCCCAAGTCTAACAAAATTGTTGGAAAAATATGTTGTGCAAATCACTAGTTCTGATGACAACTTCATAACTTTTGCATTACTAAGGCCAAGAAGACAACATTTCCACCATTCTTTTAGACTCCAGAAATCATACATATGTAGAAACGTCTATCTCTGGAGTTGCTCATAATGCTTTATTAAAGCATTGCCTACCTAACATTTATTGAGACTCTACACACATACACAGAGATTGGCCAAAAAATACCTGTTTTCATGAGCTTTAAATTGACAGAGGCACGTTAGTGAATCACAGTCAAAAAACCTTACAACTTCTTCATCTCCAGCCACTGCAAGCACAGACTCCTAGAAGAGAGGAAAAGAATACCATCCAGAACGTCATCAACAATTCTGACCATCACCATATTCACTGGGCTTCCATCACTGAAGGACTACTTACTGAAAGAAATGTAACAGAAGATATTCTCTTTTCATTTGTGATGGTGCCACTAAGAGATGCAGTGTCAAGGTGATAGACATCTATTTTATTCAGTATGACAACTACATATTTCTCTCCTCTTGGGGACCACTCCACTATGTGAGCATCTGTAAGTTAAAAAAACAAAGCTTTTTTATTTCATAAATAAAAAATATAATGATCATAGTAGTCATAAAAATAGCAAATATTTACATTACCCATCTTTCACCTCCACTACCCTATTTAATCTTCACAACAAACTTACGATACATATTTTGTGAGTTAAAGTTTAGGCAATAAAGTGAGTTCAAAGAATCATTAAAGGTCATGCAGCTGGTAGGTCACAGAGCCACAAAAGAATCCTGATCTAAAATGGGAAAAGAAAGTAACCTAAAGAATTTGCTCTCAGAGGTAACCACCATCACGCAGGGAAATAAATGTGTATATGAATGCACATAAGAGTGTGTGTGTATATTCACATTCCATCAAGTTATAAAATACATTCCAAACAAAAATACTCACTTTGTTTTATATTTTTTATGAATGCTGATCTTCCTTCCACAAGATTCCACGTTCTGTAAGACAGGAAGCTCACTTATGGCACGATCACTAACTTTTACTAGGTGTCAAGGTGAGCATAATGAAGACTTACTCAAATGATAACTCACTAAATACATTGCTATTTAGAAGTGGCATCTTTCTTATAGCAATATCTGAAATATTTATTATCAAGCAAGATTACCTGGTTCCATTCCCACCACCCTTTACTATATTTAATGTATTTAATACATTTTCAAAAGGCTTCACCTCCTAAAACATTTCTTTTTAGGACCACTCTCCTCTTCACAGCTTACAATGACTGGAATGTGATGTGCATGCTTGAATACAGAGCTTGTCATTTTTTCCCTACCATTATGAAAAGGTTTACTAGCTTTCAACGTTTCCCTGTATCACAATATCTTTAAGTGGCTGACAGCGTGAAACAATACAGAAACAGCATCTAATTATTGTAGTAAAAGATACTCTAGTGGTGGGTTCTTGAACAAAGACCACAACTTAGTGAAGATGCTCTTTGGGCATTAATGACTTACCTTAACGTCTTATCTGTACCCACAGACAGGGCCAACTTGCCAGATGGGTGAATAGAAAGGAAGGTCACCTGTCCTCTAAAGGGAAACCAACAGTTAGCCCCCAACTTGACTGGCACGCAGAGACCACCAATGGGAAAGCGCAGGACTCACTTGTGAGCTTTAATCGACTTCAGGCATTCCCACTTCTTTGCATCCCAGACACAAATGAGTCCATCCTCTGCCCCGCTGATTAAGTGCCTGTTGCCATAGAATTTCAGGCAAGTGATTGTGCCTGTGGATAAACGAAGACAGGCAAAACTGATATTCATCTTGAATGCAAAGTCCATTTCTGGTCTGAAGGCTATGATGTGATAAGTAAAACATCCAATGTCTTAGTATAACTGAAATGTACCTTAAAGTCTTAAGTGAAGAATTACTTTTTTTCATAGTAAAACATAGTTTCAAGCCTATGCACATATTTTCAGCAGAGAGTTTCTCTAGCTGCAGATAAAGACAAACTGATCAGTTCACTTTCGTGCTCTGTGTTTCCATAATCACATATTTAGGAGATGGCTGGCTAGGACTGTTTGAGCAAAAGTCAAACAAACTAACTGGTTAACCAACTAACCTGGGGAACAAACCGACATGTACAGACACATGACTTCTACTTTCTAAACACTGAGTCAGCTACCCGATCATCCACGATCCAATCATTATCACTCCAGAGCTGTCTTTTTCCCAAAGTCTACACAGTTCTCACTCACTCACTGGTTCTCACTCACTGTCATAAGAATTTATTAGAACAATTTTATAAAATGTTACACTCTTCAACTATGCTCTCTGGAATCTCCTCCTCATGGTTAATAATTTCCCTACATCTTTTCACAAAGTTCACAAAACACTCCACTCCCCTCTGCCCAAAGTGAAGCCTGGATCTCCCATGAATTTCCCCTACAGCTCCTGAGACTGGGAGACACATTGTCCTCAAACATTAAAAGGCTGGAGTGAACAACTAGAAGGACCTGCAACTAAGATATACAACTATGTACAGAGGGGGTTTGGGGAGATAAGCAGAAAAAAAAAAAAAAAGGCTGGAGTGAGGTGAGGTGAGGTGAAGGAAGAACCCAGCGTTCTTCAAGCTCCCAAAAGCAGTCCATGCCATTACACATGTACCCTCAATAAAATTCCCTGTCCTCTGAAGCTTGTGTCACCCAGCTTAACTAGCCCATGGCTCAGGGGTTGACAAACTACCGTGTGCAGGTTAAATCAGGCTGGTGGCCTCTTTTTGTAGATGCAGTTTTACAGGAACACAGCCTCGCTCATTCAGTTACAAAATGTCTATGGCTGCTCTTGCGCTGCAACAGCAGAGCTGACTAATCGTAACAGAGACCGTATGGCCACAAAGCCATGCTATTTACTATTTTGTCCCTTACAGAGTAAGATTGTGAACCTCTGGGTCATTATTGTCGCCCTGCACGCTTCCTGGTCAGTCCTTTACTCTGCCCTTTATACTGAAAGAGCCAAAGATCTCTGATGAATACTTTTGCACCCCCTAAAAAAGCACTAATAATACGTGGGCTTATGTACCACCTTCTTCTCAAAGTGGGAGACTTTAGTCATTTTTGCCCACGTTTCCCTCTTTCCCTATTATTCTGTTTCTAACTTTGGAAATTTTGCTTCTCCACATCTTCCTACTCCTTCTGCCCATAACTCCATCTGCTCCCTGGAAAAGAGCTCATCTAAACTGACTGCTAGAAAAACAGGATTTATACAAGGAATGAAGGAAATCAGGAAGCCTGCTTCATTCATTCCCCATGCAAACTCCTGCTAAGGAAGTCCTCTTCTTGTGGAACACCTGTACCGAGGGATACGGACAGACCAGATTTGTTTACCTTATTTCCTCCACACCTAAGGGAGAGAGAAGCCTTCTCCGTGTGAACTAGGATTAGGAGACAGTGAGGGAAACGAATGTATGTTGAAATCACTCAAAGCCCAGCTTCTGTGGAAAAGTAAGACACTTGTCAAAGTAACTAAGAACCATTTAACAGAAGAAGGCCATTGACTACTCCCTATTTACTGCTAGAAACCAATGCTTGGTGTGGAACTTCTGAAATAGATGAAGATAGGGTAGGAAAAAGGGCACCTGTCTTATCTGCCTTTCATTGCAGGAAACCAACTTCCTTAGGTGAGTTTCCCAAACTAAGTACTAATCTAACTGATTCTACTATTTTAGGTTCTTTTTTTCCCTTTTCCTTCTTCTCCAACACACATTAAACCCCTTCTCTGTCCCCTGGGAGAATGCAATGAAAACAGCAGAAAATGTTCAATACTGAGGAAAAAATGACATGTTCAGTCTATCCCTTGATCCTGCCACTATCCTGGGCAAGGTCACCATCAGAAGGGGAAACACAGCCATGACTCCTTGACCTCAACTCTAGTGATCTTTGCCTCTTCTTTATTTCAGCTCCTCACACCTACAGCCTGGATACTGTTACACCCAGAGCTGCTCCACAATAGAACTCTCAACCTCTAAGAATCTATTCTCTGACAGCAACCTCCCATCTTTCCAGCCCTTTGATCACTCACACCCACCTGCTTTTTTATCTCAGATCTGTGGACCCTTGACATCCCATTTTCTCTAGGCTGACAACTTAAACTACCCTTTCACCCAAATCCTCAGTTCCCTTGCAAATCAATCCTTCTATTGCACACACCAAGTAATTTTCCTTTCTCTATAACTGACGTTATGCAATCCATAGCCTCCAGCTTCAATCAGGCAGGCTCTCATCAGTCCTTCTGCTTGTTCTCAGTCAGCACCTCTCCCACACCCAAACTGCCAGCACTTTCCTCAAGCCGGCACTGCTCCCTCCCATTCAATCCCTTACCTCCTCCTCCCTAGGAACACCAGGATCTGGCCCCACCTACTTCTCCAGCCACCCAACCTCCATTTTAACGTTCTCACAATATTAACCTGTTTACAGTTCCCCATGCACACCAGTGGTTAAAAACACAGGCTCTGGACCCAGGCTCAAGTGCTAGGTCCACTGTTTTGTGACATTGGGCAAGTCACGTATAACATCTTTTACCTAGGTTTTCTCTTCCATGAACTAAAGATGCAGTGTACCTTCTTGGCACAATGCTGGGTACATGATACTCCGTCAATAAAGTTAACTATCTGATGCTGCTACTCGTGCTCCTCATGCTGTCTGCTCTGCTGGGAATGCCCTTTCTGCCTCCTTGCAAAGTTCACCAGGATAAAAACTGACACTTCTCTTTTAAGATCATTCAGATGTCATTTTAAGGAAGTTTTCAGTGAAAACTCGCTTCCTCCCTCCTCCCCTTAGACTGACTTAAGTGTCTCCCTCCTGTCTCCCAATACAGACTGTGAACGTCTTAAGGACCAAAGAACCACATTTCTATATTTCGATGCACAGACTGTTACATAACAGACACTTAATGACTTGTTCAACTGAAGTCCAACAGTAAAGTAATAACACTTGAACATTATCATCTTAAAGGACGCCGTTTTCTTACCATTGTGATGTACTAGAGCCCCATGGTCTATCTTCTTTTTCATGTCATAAATGTGAATTGTTTCATCTTTGCTCCCAGTGACTACAAAACGACTATTTACAGCCACCGCTGACAAGGAGGCAGTGTGGGCGTGGTGAGTGAAGTCAGCCACAGGTGTCCATTTCTGCTGAAGAATAAAATATACGATCAATACCACAATCACATCATACTTCTCTAGAAACAGACAAATGCTCTCATGATGCATGAAAACTACCAATGGCTCCTACAAATGGAGAAAAGACTATGCAATGATATCTAGATTCAAACGAAGAACCTGAGAATTGAATAAGGAAGGTAAAGCAAGGAAACCCGAAGGCAACACTGAGGACCATGACTCCAAAACAATTATGAGAACTGGACTACAGGGACTTAAAAGTCCCACCCCAATCTTTAACTCCTTTATATATTTACTTATATGTGAGACTTCCATACCATTCATTCATTCAAATGTTGAAATTCTGATTTGAATTTATTCACTCAACTGCTGAATGACTACTATGTGTTTGGCACCATCTTAGACAGTTAATATATAGCAGTGAACAAAAGAAACAAGAGTCCTTATTCTAATGGAGCTGCCATTCCTGTGGGAGACAGACAATAAACAAATTAATATGATGTCACATAGCATAATGACAAGCTCTACAGAGAAAAATAAACAAGGTAAGAGAATGTTTCCATTAATACCAATACAAGCCCTAGAGAATGACCAGTGAGGAGGTGTCAAGAACACTATGCTTCCTGACATGGAACATTTGGATTCGATAACTGTGACAGGTTAAGTACAAAGGATGACAGCTGAATACATATACAGACAAACACATACACATAACTCAAATTGAATGAGATGCATCAAGAAGTATTAGAAAAACCAACAAACCAAGGGGGTAAAAAACCCACCAAACTTCTTTGAACACACTTAAGATGTGTTTTTGCAAATTAATTCCCAAATAACTACAGTAACAGGCTGTCCTTCTGTCAATCAGGATGGAGGGATCCTCTTCTGAGGAAAGGCACAACATTTCCGAGGGGCTACTATGGCCGTAAATCAAAGAATAACCTCTGCTTGTGCACATTGCAGAAGGAATGCTGGCTATCTGAGCTACTGTCTGTCCAGGGTTAGAAGCAGTATTGGACTGGACAATGGTTAAGAGCTTCGTGTTAGAGACACCTGGGGATTTGAGTCCCATGTCCACCAGTTATTAGCTGTGTGGCCTTGACCTATCTCAACTTCAGGTTCCCCATCTGCAAAACGGGGATAACTGTATCTGCCTCAGAGGGTCGCTGTGAGGACTACTATGTGTCTAGAACATAATAAGAAACATTATTACAAAAAGAACACAATCAGTAGCATCATCTTCAAGTATTCAAAACATGTCACCTTTCAGCCAAAGACAGATTAATAACCAGAGTAGAAAATACTAACCAGAGCAGAAAACAAAATAAACAAAAGCAGTTAGTCAAGTCATACACTTCCAATTTTCCGGCTAATTCAAGACTGACATCTTGACTTCTTCCTAAAGTACTCAATGAAATAGGTTTCTAGGAGATACCTAGGATTAGGGGAAAAACAATACTGGGCTATAAACTAGGAGACCTTATTCTTAGTCCTGGGTATGCCTTTACTTGTTCGACTACTGGCAATTTACTTTACCTTTTTATTCACACACCTACTAAGACACTTATTATATTTGGTTGTAATTTTTCTCCACGTATTGCCTCCTCCGTCCTCTCCCCGTTACATCGGGGAAGATCTCTAGTGCAGGATCCATACCTTTGGCTTCTTTGCACTTTCATTGCAAGTAATGGCCCCACGATAAGAGCCCAATAATTATGGATAGGTGTCACTTTATCGATGAGGGGTTTCTCCTGATCCAGCTCTAGTATTTTGTAAAATACCAGGACAGAAACTCAGTGAAAGATCAAACTGTCCTTTCATTAAATCTTGAACATCTAAATCGGCAGTCAACTTCTGGGAGATACCCTTCAATCCATAATCTATGACTCTCTTGCCGAAATACCAGCTTCCTTCGTGCACCGTGGTCAAAATGTGTAGTATAACAGAGAGACATCATCTCGTCTTATGAAATGCCTACTCCATGTTTTAAAAGGCAAACTTATACTTCAGTCTCCTGAGTTTTAATTCATCAATTAATCCCTAAGATCCCAGACAGTGTGTTCACCTCTGGTGATATGTTTACCTGGGCCGGGTGGGACCAGACCTGACCTTCCGGGGCTCCCCTTAGGTAGTCCCTCCGCGCGCCGGCTCTTACCTCGTGGTCTTCACTCGCCTTGGGTTCTGGGTGTACAGCGAACCCAAAAAGGACCTGCTCGTAGCAACCGGCTACCAGCTCCATTCAGCAGCGCACGTGCCTCTTCCGCGAGCCCGGCCAAACGCAGAAAAATGACGAAAGCGGATGCAAGAGGAAGGTTGGGGTGGGGGGGCCTTCCTACGCCGGCGCTCAAATTTACGTCAAGACCGCAGGGCTGCCTCTTAGGCGCCTGCATCTGTGGAAAGGGTGTCAGCGCTCGCAGATCACGCGGAACTTCCATGAAGAGAATAAGGAAGAACCCCACATGAGAAGGTTCTCATTGCAAGGAAGAAAAGAATGGGGGTCTCGCAAGCATATTCTAGGAAGCTGTGAGCTCGGCGCTTCTGAGGGGAGTGGGGCGGGACATCCTCTGCGGAAGCCCCCCGTTTCCGTGGCGTCCAAAGAAGGGGCGGGCCTGTTTCCGGCCTGGGCGGGAGTCGGTGAGGCTGACCGTGGCGATGCTTTGCGGGGAAAAAGTGGTACCGCCCATTTATTGTGAGCTGTGATGCTGGGGACAGGAGTTAGGTTTCCTTTTTGTGCAGGAAGCAGTGGAATGAGGCTTTCTCTCTCACCTTCTCTCCTAACAGGGCAAGGAGGGGTGGCACTTGTGGTCCCGGTTACGGGGACGGTGGCGAAGTCGGGTCCCTCGAAGTCCGCTTCCCGGGTGACTGCCTGCCCGGGGCCGGAGAATCCCGCCCTGCACCCCTTTCCTTCCAGCTTGGTTCGGTTGTCTAACTGTGGGGTCAAGTTAGGCAGCGTTATGGCACACCCAGGCGGGGGAGGAGGACTCTGGCTTGAGGGATGTAAAGACAGTATCTGAGGAAGAAACGCTCATCCTTGGCTTGCCTTTACTTGTTCGACTACTGGCAATTTACTTTACCTTTTTTTTTACTCATCCTTGGGGAGCGTTCCGGAAGGAAAACTCACTTTTTTTTTTTCGTTTCACCACCTCGCCAGCTTAAGTGCGAAGTCAAACGTTAATAAAAGTAAAGATAGCCTTAATTTGTTATTGAGGTTTTGTTTTGTTTGGGGGGGCGCGAAATTATGCTCAGAGACTGAGATTGTATTTGCCAGTTTTTAACACAAGTTCGCTGTGGGATTTATAGTCGTTTCACAAACCAGTAGCATGCAGATTAAGATGTCTCTTAATAAGCCAATAAAAATAATAGCATAACATAACGTACTCCAGTGATAGATGAATCATGTTATTGTTCCAGGCAAGGGGAGATGACAGAAATAAGTGCGGCTGAGGTGTACCTTTTTATACGGTAGGCGCTCAAGAGAGATGGCTTGGCTAACCGAGAGCTGGCGTCCTGCTGCCGCCTCAAAAGGAAAGTGAAAAGGCCTCTGTTGCTGGAGCCGCTTGCTAGGGGACTACCGCTCGGATGTTGGCAGCACAAGATTTTCTCGAGGGCTTTTGCCACTGCTGCTTAGAGTGGCCTTTACCATGGCAGGAGCTCATGCCCCAGGGGTTTCGGAGAGCTGGCAGTCACACATTGCTTCCGCTTACTTAACAGGGGTAAGTCCTCAGAAATGCGTTGTTAGGTGATTTTGTTGTGCAAACAGTATAGAGTGCACTTACACAAACTTATATGGTACAGCCTACTACACACCTAGGCTATATGGGACTAATTTTATGTGGCCACCGTTGTATTTGTGGTCCGTGGGTTGACCAACACCTCAATACGTGGCACACGACTGTTTAGGTCAGCAAGGAGTCACCTTGCCCCGACGCAAACTGAGTAGTCCTCACAAACTTTTATTTATAGTCTAAACGTCCATTTGCCGTAATTCCTTCTCCACATGTTCTTATTGATATTCGGCCCCCCCCACCCCCAGTGTTTGTCATCAGCTCAGCTACTGGGTATTATCAGTGACGACAGATGAGATGATATGCTGATACAGCTTACATCACTCGTGTCAAAAACAACTTTGCTTCTAAGAACAACTTTTATTTGTCCTTAACAAGTGGATTTGAAGTCATGAAATACAAATTTTTGTAAGATATGGAGATTCGGAGATGTGTTAGAAGTGACAGCTTTGTACAACCTTCCAACAGAGTAAATCCTGAAGCATGTAATTAGTCTCATAAATGCCATAGTAGGTCAGTTTGACAAGCAGGAGGTTAATGCATACGTTGATGTGCGTCCTTCAACCCCCATTTGAGCTATAATAGAATCCTGTAGCACTTAAAGACCCATTTATTTCTGGGCACATTTGTTCTCTGGTGTTCTGAATTGTCAGTACCTGTTTAATTCAGGTTTGTTTTAATTGATGTTGGTTTGGGTCTTGTAGAAATGATTATATTTTGGATGCTCAGGTTGTCATTGCAGCACAAGGAAGGCCTTGTCTCGTGTGTACCTTACTTTGGCGACCGCACGTGTAAGCACTCCCGGGGCAGTGAAACGCTGAAGTCAAACTAATCCTCAGTCTCCTGGAAACCCATGTAGTTCTTCACTGTTTTATGGTAATTCCTTCCTTTTGTGGTAGTTATCTTCCTTATTGTGTGAAAAGTCACAAGTTATTATACTATTTAAATTATTTTCCTATTTACTGCTTCTTAACTATTTCCACCAGAGAACCACTCAGGTCAAAGGAGTGAGAATTGCTGGAGTGGGTGTCCCCTGGGCATGGGACAAAGAATGAGTAAGCAGGACATTTTTTTGAACTGTCATATTTTATCTTAAAAAAAATAGGACTTTTTGAAGTTTACTCCATGACGTATCTGTGTATTTTAATGTGAAGGTAATATTCTCTCATCCAAAGAGAAAAAAAAACTTTGAATAAAACTGCTTTCCTAAATCACATGCTTTATGCATTCTTTTGCTTCCAGAATGTCCCTGGTGCCCTGAGTCTTTATCCCAAGGAAGGCTCTCCTGCTGTTTGAGAAGAATCAGTACTCTTGTAATTGTGTTTTGAAGTGAATTTTAACTTAACACTATAAAAGGATAATTACTATATTCAGCACATACTACCAGATTGTCACACTTTTATCTGCTTACGTATCTGCCACATTTTAAAGGAGAACCTGTGGCTTGAAAAGTCTCTTGCTCCAATCAGGAATCTTTTACAATATAGTTGATTTTAGAATGAAAACCATAGTGTAAGTGGTTTACTTTTTTTTTGTTTTTTGGGGTTTTTTTTTTTTACTGTTAGAAATTTGTGGAACCAATCTTAGAGCCCAGAAGAGTTTAGAGAGCATCTGGTCCAGATGTTCCTAATCTGGGGGAGTTCATGGATGTCTGGGGGACTTTGAATACCCTGAAATTATATGCAAAATTGGGTATGTACGTTTTTGGAGGAGAGCATTGATAAAATTTCATTACATTTTCAAAAAAATTAGTGCCTCATTAAATTTAAAATACACTAATCCAGTCTGAGGTTATAAATGCTGAAATAGATCCAGAAAAGGAACTCTTTCAAAACCATACAGCTAAGTAACAGACCCAGTGCTGCTACTGCTTTTTGTGTTTCCTTGGGCTCAAACATTCTCTTTAACAAAGAAGAAAAGTGGTTTCTCCTTGTCTAAAGAAAAACACACAATACAAAGTAATATACCTGTTCAACTGGATTCAAACTGAGCCTACTTCCTGCAAAACCTCCTGTTCTGTTTCCAAACACAGGATGTAAAAAGCCATTTAATCTCATTCTTGTGAAAACTGCAGTTGCCAAGAAACAACCAACTGTTCAGAGTTCATTAACACAACAGCACAACAGGATTTTTAGTTTTGCTTTTGAATTATTGAGAAGCTTTTCATGCGTGAGCCATGCATTGATTTATTCATTCATTCAACAAATATTTATTGAGTGCCTGGCTTTGTTTGGTTTGCTAAAGAAAAAACAGCTAGGCTTTTTTTTGTGTTTGCGGGGGGGAGGGTGGTGGTAAGGTGGATATACTGGGCTAAGAGCAGGATACAGTGGAGAGAAATCAGCCCTGTTAGAAATGTCGTGTGAGTCTACTATTCCTGCTCAATTTCCCTCCTTTCTCAATGTGACCGGTAGCAAGTCCATTAAATTTTAGGACTACGGAAGTTGCATGTGCTTGTATTTCCAGAGGATTTGGTCTCCTTTGCACGTAGGGCTAAGGGAGGCAGAGAGGGCAGGCTCCTTCCCCTGGACACTGGCCAAGATTCTGCCCTGATAGAAATTTGCTTCACCTGCTTCATGGGAATAATCCAGGTGAAATGAGAAGTTAGCATTTGATGTTTTTACAGAGCAAAGCAATATTGGGGAAAGCTTCTTTGTCACTGTCATCTATAAAGCACCTGAATGTCCCTCTTTATCTCTGGAGCCTTGCCCCTGGTCTTCTGTGCCCAGTTCCTGCCTTTTTCCTGGGTGGTTTCATTGGCCTCTGCCTCCCTCAGCCTCCTTAGCACTGAAGGCCTTCAGAACAGGCTTCCCCAGGATGTGATACTTTGGCACATAAAATATTTTGAGCTAATAGCAATCAAGACCCTGCAGGCTTAAGAAACTTTTACCTCTCCTTTCAAGAATTTAAATTGGGGCTTTGCCCAAATTAAGAGTTATTACCAGAAGTAAATTTTTATGACCTATTTGTATGGCAGGGCAAACCTCTAATTACTAAACATCTGCTCCTCTTACCATCCTGTGAATTACCCTTCTCGCCTCAGAAGCCTCAGGCCCCTATCCCATTCCTTAGGTCAAGATGGCATATATGCCTCATTTTACCTTTTTGTCTCAACCTCTCATGTATGTGGGGGTCTCTCACCCTTTTGTGTATGTGGGCTTCCTGTATGTATGCAGTTAAATTTGATTTTCTCCTATTAATTTGTCTCAGTTTAATTCTTAGACCAGCCAGAAGAACCTAGGAAGTAAAGGAAAATTCCTTCCTTCCACACAGTTGGAGTGGTCAGCAGGATAAAGTTCTCTGGATGGACTCTGCTGCCTCTGAGGCTGCTGTAGCTGAGAGATCTTGGGACATCTGGCAAGCACTGGCAGGCTCCTGGATCTCTGCCTGCTCCAGGGTCTTTTGGAAGTAACAGTGGTAATAGTCTTTTTTTTCTCTTTCCTAAATTTACATTAGGAGAAAATATTTGTAAAAGTGGTTTCTTGAACTTAAGCAACTCTGGTAAATTTGGTAGAGTATTCTTGATCCATTTCCTCCCAGAGATGGTCACTGCTTTTCTATTGTGTCATTTGTCCTTAGAAGGAAATTCCATAGGCAAAGTCAGCTCACGGCTTTTGCTGTCTGGAAGGGTTTCCCTGTTTGAACCGGCTCACAGTATGAGGTTTTCTTTCCTCGTTATATGTCCCGAGAGGTTGGCTTTTTGACCAGTGAGAAAATTCTCTCTGGTCTCTGCCAATCCAGAAGGTGCATTTACCAGGGTGCACTGGTAGCCAATCAAATAGATTGGGGTTCTGAGTCTCTTTGTCCAAGTGTGCCAGCTCTCAAGGGAGTTTGTCATAAGAGGTCCTTCTGTCTTAAGACTATCTTTGGGAGTAAACTTCTTGGATCTTGGGAGGGCTTCATCCTTCCCAGTCTCCTTTGGGGACACCTCTTGCATCCATAGTTAAGCCATAAAAAGGCTTATTGGGTTGAGTTGCTATTAAGAACTTACTTGTCAATGGCCAGCTGATGGATCCTTTGCATTGGAAAAACTTCTAAACTGGAAAAAATTTTTAGAGAGCTCACATGTTGGTATAACGGCTAGCCATTAAGACTCCCTTAATAAGATGAAAAAACAGAAATTAGAACAAAGTCCACTCAGACCCCTTCTTATTTGCCTTCAGACATTTACAGATATTATAAAAATCAGGACATTGAAGTACAATTGTTTAGCACTTAAGAAGAAAAAGAAAAAAACTGTATATATAACAGCTAGACTTAGGGTCTACCTAACAAGATGAAAGAATAAAAATTTAGACCTAAAACAAAATCCAGTGTAAAACCCCCTTCTTAAAATCTGGCCCCATCTGCCTGTTTCCCTTTTCCTCTAAGATTTACAGAGAGCACTCCAGTCTAGTCTCAAGGAGTATGCAGATTATTCATATAAATGCTGAAAGCCAGAAAATGAATTTAGCAGAAGCACCTGGGACAGGCAGTAGTGCTCACTATGCTGGACTCTGTACTCAGGCTCTGCCACCTTCAGCCCTTCCTATGCAAGGTCTTTTGCAGACGTCCTAGATGTCCACCCAAGGAATCTGAGACAACAACAGATCTTTTGAATAATAAAGCTTTTTTTACCTCCACTTTAGAAGATCCTACCAAATGTAGAAAAGAATTAGAAAGATCAATGGCCATTCTATAGTTCCTAATCAAGAGACGAAAATGCAGTTTTCACATTGCCCCTTCCTTTCCAAATCCAGACCCGCTGGTTATTGTCCCTTTCTCTCCCAGGGATAGCTGTTGCCTTCATGCTTGTCTTGTTTTGTGTCCTAAGGGCTTGGCTGGGCTTTCTGTCTGCCTGTGATGTGCAGGCTTTTGGTTCTGTCTTTTGGCTGTCTTTGGGAGTGATTCTGGATCTTGGGAAGGTAGTAACCTTTGAGGATGCCTCTTGAGTCCATAGAATTGTTTAATACTGTGAGAAATACTTACTATGTCCCCCAGCTGAAAACTGGCAAGATATTTAGAGGGATTTTTTATTGTTAGTAGCCCTATCGTGAAAAACGGCCAAATTTAAAGCTGATATTCAGAGCCTGATAGGATTTTTTTTTAAAGGCCTTCTTCCCAAAGTTAAAATAAAACTATGTACCCAGAAGGAAAGAAGCAAATTAGTGCTGATGTAATTGGGTGGGTAGATCAACCTATGATGTTGTTTGAGTTACAACCCAATTTCTAAGGAATTGAGAGCAGCTGTCCTTATCTTACAAATCTTTGCAAAACTGGAAATGCAGCTGTAGAGGCACTTCAGATTCCCCCCGTTTCCTTTCATCAATCCCCCAAACCTCCCCTATTTATTTCAGAAGGCTTGTCACCTCTCTGGGCTGGACCATCCCCAATTCCTAATACTGAAGGAAAAAAAGAAAAAGAAAAAAGAGGCAAACAGCTATAGAAACACCCTTGCCTCAAATCTAGCATTTGAAATGTCTTCTCCACAAATGTTAGTAGAAAAAAGCGTTAACCATGTCAACAGATAAACTTAATTTATTCCATATGCCAGAAACACAATTTGAATATAACTATTCTTCCATAACTAGTGAGCTTTGTATTATTGTAGCTGATTCATGGCAGTAATTTTAGAACGATAGCTATAGGGTCTCTATGTATGTGTATCTATATATATGCATGTTGTAAATATGTGATTTTTTCTACCTCTAAATGGCATTATCAAATTTAATTTATGAGAGCTCTGTTCACTTGGCTTAAAAAAGAAAAACAAGTGCTATATAAATTGAGTATACTCTCAAGAATATTAGAAATTAACCCAAATGAATTTGAAGATCATGTGACCTAGGAAAATATTTGGTATTAAAGCTAATTTAAGTCTATTAGTTTACTTAAAGTAGGTATATCTTTAGAATTATCAGCATTAAATATAAAACTTTTGTTCTACCTAGATTTACTAAAGTGAAACAAATTCGTGTGATCTCTGTTATAAAATTTAGCAGCAAAAAATTGATGGCTGACTTTGTCGAATGTCTCATGAAGTTCTGGTAGGTAACGTAAATTATTTGGAACAATTAAACCAAATAGATGTAAGTAAAATAAAAAGAGTTTTAAGTGAACTTTTTAAAAATAATTGTGTTATGGTATATGCACTTAAAAATAGCTTCCAAGATCTTTTTAGTAACTTGAAACTTTAGAGTTTTTCTAAGTTAAATCATGAGAATTCACTGAATGTCTAGATCATTTCCAAATAAGATAAAATACTGAAATGTTAATTGCTAAACAAGTCTAAGTTTACTGACTTTTGATCTGTTATTACAGAGAAACTAAAAGGTAAATTTGGATCTGTTAGTAAACATGTCTTGTGCTTTACTGGGAGATTATACTATGAGGAAGCATATGCTTTTAGAAATTATGAAATCATAAATTTGCTGACCTAAAGAATACTGGTATGGCAAATAGTTCACAGTTGCTAACTTCTTAGTTTTTATTGGAAATTAAAGTTTCTGAGGGTTAAAAATTTCTAATTAATATATAATTAAAACTACTAAAATAATAAGAGAAAGATCTTAGTATAAAAATGTGTGTTTTTAGTTAAAAAAAAAGAAAAAAGTTTACCCTGCGTGATCAAGTTAGCTAAAATTAAATTTTTATTTTAATAATTTTAAAAATAATATCAATAGTGTATTTATATAAAACTGGAACTTAATTTTCTTTTCATCTCTTAAAAGAACAAAGTATTCTTGGAATATTGGTCTGCTCCTGATAAGAGATTATGAAAGGTTTTTCCTTACCTTTTTGTGTTTTATCAGAACTGTTTTCTGTGCTTTATGTTAAAAGCTGAATCTTTTTTATTAAAAGAGCTAAAGTTTTGCAACTATGTAACCTTTTATATTTGTCTTTGAAATCTTTTTGTCACTTTGGTTAAACAGATAATTAAATATTAAGTTTGATAATCTGTGATCCCATTTAGGTGAGTGTTTTAAAACCTCTTTGATATTTTTGACAAACTTCCAAAAATCCTAATATGTCCTGGTGTAAAATGCTGTCTGTCATCAAAATCGAGGCTCACATTAAATAGCAGGAAAGCACCTTAGCTGACTTTCAAGCAAAGGCAGCAACAGTAGAATTCATAAAGGTTATGACATATATGGATGAAGTCTATTCTGCTTCTGCAAAAAAAAAAAAAAAATGACCCTCATCGCCAGACTTTTGCTATCCTAATGTTCTTGTAACATGGCAACAGTCTGCTCCTGAATCAGAAAAATTAAGATAGGTAAACAATAGCTGTAAATTAAACAAATAGTCAGGGCTATGGGAAACCCAAGATGGCTGGTTAGTTCTTCCTGACTCCCTGGCAAACCTCACTTTTCAGGTTTTACATTCCTTCACCTGTTATAGCAAAAACTATTTTTGTCCCCAGAGGCTTCAGAACTCCTCCCTCTGGGTCCTTTGAGCACCTGCAGCTGGACTTCATTCAACTACCACTTAGTATAAGTTATCAATATGTTCTTGTTATTGTAGGTGTGTTTTCCAAAGGGTTAAACCCGCCCTTCCCCCTACCCCCTTCCCGCTTGCCGCAAGGCTGATGCCCTCACACTGGCAAAGAAAACTGTTACAAAATGTGTTTCCCACTTGGGATACACTTCACAATCTCCAGTAATCAAGGCACCCACTTCACTGGGTAAATCTATGAGCCTTAGTGAAAACCTTGTAACTTCTTGGAATTATCACTGTTCTATCACCCTCCATCATCAGACAAAGTTGAGAGGACTAGTGGAAGAGCTAGATTCTAGCTGAACAAGAATTAATTTCACAGGACTGAATGAACTGATAAATATGATTATAATTTTTATGACTTTTTCTCTAAAATATTACTGTTTTTTTTAATCCTTTGTTTTCCAGATATAAGGAAATTATTTTTCCTCCTAAGACAAGTATGATTACAGCAGTTGGTAAGTTATACCTTTGTAAGCAGAATTGAAACACTTTTCTTTTTCTCCTTATCTGGTCCCTCCAGAATTCATAAATTTAGTGAGTATTCTTATTTTCATGGAAAAGTTATTTGCATAAGTTTGATAAGAATCTGTTCTCCTTGTAGCAGGACACAACTGGAAACTGGTTATATTATCAAGACTTTGACTGGAATGTCATATTTGAGAGAGAATGTGCTTGGACTCAGATATGACCAGATAGCTTTAAGGAACCAAGATGGACTTTATGAAGCCAATAAAGTGCCTTGAAAATATCAGCCTAGTACCTTCTTAGGTGGTTCCCAGCAGCCTTACAAGATGAGTAAGAAAGGTCACTTCCTTGCAGGTGTAGGAATCTCAGGGTATCTTGGGGACCTCAAGAAGAGAGGAATTCACACAAACCTGTAGGTATTGCAGGCAAGTCTAATGCCAAGTTCTTGGCTTGGTTTCTTGGCCTTGAGAGATCTTGAAAGTTCAGTCTGGAGATTCCTTGTGCAAGGTTTCAGCAAAGCAGATTTAAAAGAGCCTATATGATCAATTGCTATTCTTGCTGCACTTATGAAAATAGCAAGCCAAATTTCTTGAAACTAGACTTAATTTTACAAACAAATTAGTTTCACTGTGATTGTCTTTGATAAAAATGGGGGTGATTTTAGAGAGAAAAATTATGTTTCAATAGAAACTATAATACACCTTTGTGGATATTAGATTCTAGTGCTGTTCATTGTCTTTTAAGGTTTTATTTACTACCTGTAAACTGGACTGGATCCTGAATTCTTCTAGTTTCCTCCAGTACCTGGCTACAACCCTCCAAATTAACATATCCAGTTTTCTCCCACCTTTTGGCTTGGAATCACTGAGAGCTAAAACTACCCTTTTTCCTGAAGCCCTGCAAACTGAAGCTGAACAACTTGATATAAATTTCAGAGAAATCATCACAATGGCTTATCTATGGAGAATCTTTATACCTGTTGCTGTATGGGCCATTCAGACAGATCATCAGACATTCAAACTGAAAACTAGGAAAATCTGTTGGATTGCCCCTGCTGGCCCTCACTCTATCTGAAAATGCCTTGAGGCAGACATCTAGAAATATCTTTGACTGACTGCCTTCAGAACTCAGAAACTGGGATTATAGTCTGCTCCAGTCATTAACCATTGTTTTCCTTTTCTTTCCATAGAAATGCCTCTTATTAAAGACCTGATTGCTTGTACCATAGGCCTAATGTTGGGAGCCCACCTGCCTCAATACCTCCTGAAATTGGACACTATTGTTTAGTTGGACTGACCTGTTGTCTAAACTGAGAGTCTGGTTCAATGCGATGGAGCAATCTACCAATCCAACTTCTGGAATGGGAAGCTTCTCATGAAGTTTCAAAGGCAGGACTGAAGAGGTTCAGAACAGGCTTTCCCAGGATGTGCCACTTTGGCATGTAAAATATTTTGACCTAATGGCAATCAAGACCCTGCAGGCTCAAGAAACTTTTACCTCTCCTTTCAAGAATTTAAATTGGGGCTTTGCCCAAATTAAGAGTTATTACCAGAAATAACTTTTTATGACCTATTTGTATGGCAGGGCAAACCTCTAATTACTGAACATCTGCTCTTCTTATCCTCCTGTGAATTACCCTTCTCGCCTCAGAAGCCTCAGGCCCCTATCCCATTCCTTAGGTCAAGATGGCATATATGCCTCATTTTACCTTTTTGTCTCAACCTCTCATGTATGTGGGGTTCCCATGCATATGCAATTAAACTTGACTTTGTCCCATTAATTTGTCTCAATTTAATTCTTAGGCCAGCCAGAAGAACCTAGGCCAGAGGAAAACTTCTTCCTCCCCCACACCACCTTATTATCAATGTTAAACTCCTACATTTCTTCCCACTTACAACTTCATCTCTCACCCATTCATAGCCAAAATTCTGATTTTCTTTTTACAAAAAAAGAGAAGAAAAAAATCCCCATATTAAAGTTTTTACAAAAAGAGAGTCCTTAACTGATAGGTTTTATTTGATGTCTAAGCTGCTGTAGTAGTTAAAAATTGTGTTTAACTTCATATAACTTAAAACAACAGTGACTTCAACAAGACATTTATTTCTTAAGTGAAAGAATTCCAGAGGTTGGCCAATCTAGTGCTGGTGTGAGGAGTCTACAGTCCTCGGGGACCCAGACCTGTTCTCTCTTTCAGATCCTGTATTTGTGTGCGTGACTTCCTCCTTGCTGTCACCTCACAGGTCAACACAGGTGCAGAGTCTTTTTGGCTCTAGCCGTCTATCTGTAATGTCAGCACTAGGCCTGGGGAAAGGCTAGAGGACAAAAATACCTCCCTCTAGCTAAGCAAACTCTCTTTGCCCACACAGCTTTCCTCAATCCCCTTATAATAGTTCTATATACATCTTTTAGCCAGACTTTGACCACCTGGCCACATCTCCCTACAAGGGGGGAGCTGGGAAATGTCTCTTAGTGAGGCCTATTGCTGCCCCTAAATAAAATCAGCATTCTGTTATTAAGGAAGAAAAGGGAACTGGATATGGGGTGGCATCCAGCAATGTGTGCCACAGCTGCTAATCAATAGCATCTCCCTTGAAGATGTGGGGGGATCCACTGGAGTAGAAGCTCCACCGTATCCCCAACACCGTCACCCTGCCTGTAGGTGGTAGGACCTCAGTAAATGGTGGGTGAACAATGGAATTGATAGGACTTTGTGATGATAAATTCATCATGATTATTTCTCACCTGACAGGTAAATGGAGAATACATGATGCACTTGAATTGTGGAATAGTTAATGAATAGTGGAATAGTTAGTTATTAACAAGCTGCAGGGAAATGGCCAAACCCTAAGTGTTCCTATTTAGACTCCGAAGTTGTCCTAAATTTTGACACTTCCTGTAGCCTTGCTCACTTTGCTCACTCTGTGTACATGAGAGCTGGCTAGAAAGGCAGAATGCAGGCTCCAGTCCAAATCTATTGAATCAGAACCTACATTTTAAACAACAGGCCTGGGTAATTCCAATGTGCACTGGAGTTTGGGAAGCACTGCTTTATCGTGCTTTTTAAAAAAATACTACAAGAAACTACAGAACTAAAGAAATACTTCTGTAAATTGTTTTCCAGTACTCGCATTAAGGGGCGTGTGTGTGTGTGTGTGTGTGTGAGAGAGATACCACTTCTTGTTTTCCAGTACTCGCATTAAGGTGTGTGTGTGTGATACCACTTCTTGTTTTCCAGTACTCGCATTAAGGTGTGTGTGTGTGTGTGTGTGAGAGAGATACCACTTCTTCCCACCAGTTGGTTGGGATAATGATTTCAGCCTACAGGGAATATTAAAAAACAAAGTCTACTAGGTGATGCTTCCAATAGTTATTCTTTGCAGACAACTGAACTGAGGAGGGAAACGTCAAATTGTGGTATTTGTCTTAAGGTTTTAATTACTAAAAGTAACTCTTACATGGTATTGTAGGGGTGGGGTGGAGACTTCTGTGTCCTTCACAGTGGCCCAATATATACTCTCCCTGTCCACCCTGGGTTCTAGCTGGCTTCCCCAGACCTGATGGGTGAAAGACTGGCAGCTAAAAACTGGCAGAATAGTTTGCAGGCGTTCCCTCAGGTGATCCCAATGTACTCTTTGCCCCCACCAACCGCTTAACCCCATTGTCGTGGAAGTCAAGCAATTAATTGCCTAGCAGGAATTGCCACTAAATGCAATCACTCTCTCTGACTCAGTTGTGAGTGTTATTTATCAGGTTGAGAGGTTTCAGCCCACAAGCTGGAACTTTTGATGCAGGAATAAAAACTGGATTCTGGGTCTCATTTTATCAAGTCTCTGGATAAATGGCGGGACAGGAGCGTTTTGCACATTTTGGCATAGCTCAACAAAATAATTACTACTGGTACTGGCAAAGGTGAGCTGTTTTTTCCTACTCTGAATGAAAATGAAGGCCCTTTGTGTTCCATTTGTTACGTATTTTTTGGCAATTTACAAATGATTGCTTTGAAAATAACTGTTCTTAAACTGTTAAAGCAGAAATCATCCTTACTTGTAACTTCTGGGAAAGAAGAAAGAGTCCTGGGGTTTTGAATAATTCTGCCTTGTCGGTGATTTTGTCATTCCCGTCGTCTCTCCTCTGCTGTTAGGGTGAAGCCCGAGTTCCAGCCCTCCCAGGGTTACCCTTTTGGCCACTGGTCTGAGCACCAGCACAGCTGTTGCTCCCTTCCTGACTACAGCAGTGGCTGTGCAGTGGTTGGAAGCGGACACAGCTGCCTCTCTGTGTGTGCGACCTCTGGACACCCAGCTGAAACTCTGGTCACCCAAGAGGTATTCTTTGCTGAAATGACTACTATGTGGTTCGTGTGCCCAAATGGAAACATCTTTTTCCTATTTTCACACCTGCAGATCCTCTCATTCAAATTCCCGCAGCCGTGGCTTTCGCTATTTTATTACCAGAGAGTAAAAGCGGATGACCTAAGAGTTTGACTTGCAAATGGTTTAAGTCCTCACTGTCTTCCAAAAATAAATAGGCTGGTGAAGTCTGTGCCTAAATTCTTGCTACTAAATTTTAGATGATCATCATTTGATAGATTCTATTCTTAAAGACTTAAAATATGACAAGAGGTAGTTTTTTGTTTTGCTATAGCAGTGAGCTTTACCTCACTTTGAAAAGACGTTTTAATATTTTGATTGTTAAAGTAACCCATTTCTGAAACCACACAAGGTGTATTGGAGTAAGGGAAAGCCTCGCTCACCCCCTCCCTTTCCCCGTTGCCTCCCCACTTAGACGAAAGCCCGTTCAGGTGGATCTCTGTCCTCTAGAGGTTTCCCTTGTCCTCTCCCTAAACCAGCGTGGTTGGGCTTCGTCTGTTTGAGGAGTTGGGAGCGCCTTGGGCAAGGAGGGCCCATGTAGTCCGTGCTGGTTTGCTCCGGGCTTGCTTCTGCTTGCAGGTTGAATCAGGAGAGCTTTCTTTAGAAGTTGCCCATTTGGATGTGCTGTGATTTTAGCTCATCCCTCATCGACTGACATTTTAAATGTTCGTTGCTTTAACATACTTGCTGTTACCTATCCTCGAGTATTTGAGTAAAATTTTCTGGAAGTGGAAGTTCTGGATTAAAGGATATAACATTTACAATTTTAAACAGCAAATTAGTCACCAAAAAGTCTTCTTGAGTTTACGCTTTCTATTGATGTTATGGCTTGCTTCTCTACATTTTTTTTGGTGTGATTAGCCAATCTGACAGGTGAGAAAGGCATTTATCTATTACTGAGGGCGAATACCTTTTCAAATATTTATTGGTATCTGTTGTGTGACTTTGTCCTTTGTCTACCTTTTTCCTGTTGTGTTGTATCCCCGTATCCCTTTTATTTGACTCTGTAAGATGTTTACATATTAGGGAAATTAGCACTTTGCAGTCAAAGCGTTACAGATTTTTCTCCCTGGTTTGTTTCCTGATGTGCACAGTGACACTCTGTGTGATGGCCTTAATATCAGCATTGGATTTGATATCTAAACCCTCAATTTTGAAAACTTGTATTTGCTTGCTAGTTTTTTGCCCAAACTTTCATTTTCAATTTTTCAAGTCTATGTTAGGTGAGCCTCTTACATAAAATATCTTGTCTGATTTCTTGGCTCTTCTTTTTCTTTTTAAACCCAGTCTGGGTTTTCCTCTCTTAGATCTTTGATACTGCATCACTTAAAAAAAATCTTTTGCTATATTACCTGACATTGTAGCATATGTTTTTCTTTCACCCTTTCCTTTTTTTGCTTTTCTGGAAGATAGTCTATTTTCTAGTAGTCACTTCTGTATCTTTAAATAGAGAAGTATTGGTTTGAGTATATTGTCAACTTCAGAAATAAAAGTATCTTTTCTCTCCACTCATGAGAAAACTAAGAAATTAACAGCCTTTTTTCCCTGCCTGCCACCCCTTCCCCCCTTCTCATTTTTGTTGGCATATTCTGGGTTTTTTTAATCCCACTGTCTAGTCAAATTATTACTATAACATGCAGTTTTTCATTCAAGAACTATAAATATATTCTCTTTGCTGCTGTGGTTGCCACACTGGTGCCACCTGCCTGCTGCAGTGGTGGGCCTTCCCGGTTATGAAGCTGTAGGGGAGGAAGATATTTCCTCTTCCCAAATGTGGGTTCGTCTGGCCAGAGAACGAATTAAATTCACATGAGACAGAATAGCAAGAGAAAATTAAACAAAGCTTTATGAGGAACCATGGCCCGGGGCCTTTCTTCCCGAAGGAAGAAAGGGCACCGAAGAAGTGGGGTGCACATAGTGGTTATATACCCCCAAACAGGGTGTTTCACATGTGATTGAAATGTCCCTTTTACAATAGTCACGAGGCTGCTCTGTCAGCACAGAACTGGATGGAAACGACAGATAGGTCTGCTGTCCCAGTGAACGCCGCGGGGTGGCAGGTGTGTTGCCTCGGGCTGGGGGGGCTCACAGATGAGCACCGCAATCGCAGTCGGTTCCCAGCCTAAAGAAAGATGCTTAATCTTTAAGGAGATGCCAACGTTGGGAGGGGGAGGGAAGTCAGTTACAGGAGGTTACCAGAGAAGCACAGTAAAGTGCAGATTTTGTGTCCTTGCCTTTGGTATTGATTAAGAGTATTTAGAGAGAGAAGGTCATCTCCTTTCTTCTTCCTGGTACAGAGAGGAAGGCACCTTTTACAGATAGAGATTTACCTTACAAATGTAAATGTGTCCTAACAAAGGGCGAGTTCCATTCCTCAGAGCCTCCTTCCCTGTCCCAGTTTATCAAAAGCGATCAGCCTCAAATAATCCTCATGCCAAAGAGACATATCTTGGGGTGGCCAATTCCAGGTCCCCACAAAGCTGAGCAGCAATATTGGAGATGGTAAGGATCTGCAGTGGGTCTCTTTCCCTTATACTTCCTGCCTTTAGTCTTCCCTAATAAAGTGGGTCCTCCATGAAATGTCATAGTTTTATTGGCTGCTTCCCCCAGTGTGGTATACCTGTGGCCACAGCCCTTAACTCCCCATCAAGGGACTTAGCCCCCTGAGAGCCCTCTCCATTTTGACATTGTGTCTTGCTTAAGGTGAGAGGAAGGGGAGGTCTTAAAAAGGATTCTGAGGTCTTTGGGGCCCATCACCACAACTTTCACAAACTAACTCTAGCAGAGGAAGATTGTCTATAGATGTGCCCTTCTTTAAGGACAGCTGGCAGCATATCCTGTGCAGAATCTCAGACCGGCGTGAATGCTCTGTCTCTAGATAGCTTCTGCTCCTCGCACCCTGGTAAATTTAGGATCTATGTTTACCAGAGCACACATTGGAAAGGAGGATGTGTGAGGTTACTTGGACTCTGTATTATAAGAAAGGCCTCATTTAAGCACAGATTCTGGCTGTCTTAGTCATTTGTAAATAGAAAAAAATCTACCAATGGTGTAATTAAATTTATGGTAACCATTTAGTTTATTTTCCAAACCAAGACCTATTTCAGTGTGAAAGGGAGGCATACTTTCAGATAGATTGGGCAGAATAGGTAGTGGATCTTTGGCTTTCAATATAATCTCGTTCATTTTAGCAAGGGAGGCTTACTTGAGTTCATTAGTGCTAGGAGCTACCTTGGCCCTTTCTGGGTGGGGTGGTTCCTTGGAACAGCTGTACGTCCTTACGAAAGATAGGTTCCCAGCAGGTACCTATTGAGAGAAGTCATAAAAACTTATGCTGCCCCAGTAAAGTCAACAGAGTCTGGATTAACAATACCGAGATTTATTTTGGGACTGCTTTTGGAATTTACTTCTTTCATTATGTAAAAAGAGGATTGATTAGTTTGCTTTTCTGTAGCCTCTACATTTCCGTAAGCTCCTACTATCCTGGTCTTAGCTGAGTCATGGGGTTGGAGATGTGATTAGAAGGCCAAGAGGGGGATGTGCTCATGGAGACTGCAGAGTGTCATCCGGAAGGAAGGGCAGAGCTCCAGGTAGAGAGTTGGGCATCTAGTACAGGGACTATAGAGTCTGGATGCTAGGGTCCCAGGTGTCGGGTTCCTAGCCCAGGCCCTAAGATGCCAGTTAGTTCCCAGAAGCTTCAGAGGGGCCAGCGGCCTTTGTAGGGCTTGCTCCTCCTTCATGACCCTTCCTCTGTTAACTAAGTTCACCCCTTTCATAATTGTAGTATTATATCATTTAAAGATTCTTCTGATCAAAATTAAAAACAAATTTGATCTAAGGGGAGTTTAGTGTTTTAGAAATTATTTTTGAGAGCTAGATTTTTCCAAGAAAGCATGTTGTTAGTAAACCTTTAAATGAAATTATTTTTTCTTAACATACTGGTTTTCATTATAGGAAACCACATCTCTGGCTGAAAACCGAGATGAAGACCCAATAGCAGGTAACTTCAACCTGGTGTTGCAGTGGCTGAAAACAAAACTAACCCCATTTATAGGTTCCTCATTCACTCAACTGGTTAAACACTGAGAGAGCCTACTGGAAAATTCCAACGTAGGTTGCCTAAGCCATTCTCTTCAGCAGTTAGTCCAGTTTTTGGAAATTGCTTCTGTGGGAACAGCTTGAGCTCAGCCGCCTCTCTGGGTTTTTATGGACGGGGAAATGGGGACATTTCCGCACAATAAGAAGATGATAAGTTGTTTTTAAGATCCATTTCCTCCATAAATTTAGACTTGGGGATTAATTATGCTTTAATTTTTATTTTTAAGGGGAAAAGCATGAGGCGATCGCTGTGGCCTTGGCTTCCTAGCTTCCCTCAGGGTTATTGGTTCCTGGGGGACCTAACAGGCCTCCTCTGTAGTGTCAGGTGGGGCTGCCTGTAGCTCTTGATCTGTTTTGAAAGGAACAAAGTGTATCTGCTCAGAGAAGAACCCTGTTTCTGAATACGTCTTATTTGAGAAAGGGAAGAAAATGTTTGGCTTCTTTTGTTTAAGTTATAGGAAAGAGAAATAGAAGAGAAATGCAGAGAACACCTTTGCCTGTTTCTTATCACATGTCTGTCTTATCACGTGTCCATCTGGTCTCTTCCTCCACCCCCATCCCCACCCGTACCAAACGCACCCACTGCCTCTGTGATTTTATCAGAGAAAGGAGCATCTGTCTCTGTAGTCTCGGTGACTAATACAAAGTCTGCATGTTAACAGGCGCTCAGTGCTTAAATGAAATGAAATTGATGTTTAAAAGCAATCTTATTTAAATGCTATGGGACATTCTAGACTTTAGTACTTTGATTGAAATATGAATAAAAGATGCTTGTTCCAGCTCTCAGGGGGATTTCATTCTGGTTAAAGTGTGAGTCTATTTCCCTGGTTTCTTAAGTTCTGCAGATAGTCTCTAAAAATAACAGAGGAAGACATAGAGTGTGCTTTCTGGATGCTGATTGCCAGGGTTCATATCTCACTCACTCGCTCTGTAATTTCAGACAAATTAATCTTCAGTGAATTGGCATCTGCATCTGTAAAATGGGATGCTAAAACCTACCTTGTAGGAAGTATGAGGACAGTATCTCTAAAGTGCTTTTAAATATTTTAATAGCATCTGGCACATGATAACAAAATAACAAAATATTATTTCAACATGTAATTGTTACTGCCCAAGGTGGGGTCCCCTGCCCCGGCAAGACAGTTATGAGAGAGAGAGTGCTCATAAGTGTGTGGTCCTGACACCACCAGGAACACGCAGAGTCAGGAGCCGTTCTGCAAACAACTGCCCATAACAGTGAAGGAAAGAACCATGGGGCATGACTTTACGAAAGCAAATTTCGAAAATTTCAGGAAAAACATAGAAACGTTAAATTTTCTGATCACAAGCTCTCAAAGGAAAGATGGTTCAAAAGGAATGGGAAGCTCTAAAGAACAAGATTCAGACAACATAGTCACAAATGACTCTGGTGAAGAAAATACGTAGCTTATGAAACTTATATGATATGTGAGGCCTATTTGATGATCTTGATTCTAAAATGATAAATACAGAAAGACATTGTGTCAGCCAGCTTGGGCTGCCATAACAAAATACCACTGACTCAGTGGCTTGAACAACAGAAATTTATTTCTTGTAGTTCTGGAGGCTGGAAGTCCAAGATCAAGCTACCAGCTGATTTGGTTTCTCGTGAGGGCTTTCTTCCTGATTTGCTGATGGCCACCTTCTCATTATATCCTCACAGGATGGGGATAGAGAGCATGCAAGCTCTAGTGTCCTTTTTAATAAGGACACTAATCCCATGGGACTAGGGTCCCACTCTCATGACCTCATCTAATCCTAATTATCTCCCAAAGGCGCTATCTCCAAATACCATCTCATTGGGTGTTGTTAGACTTTCAACATATGAATTTTGAGAGGACACAAACATTTAGTCCACTACAGGCACACAAATACAGATGAATAGCGTGAACCCATGTGAATATCAGGAAGCAAATTGTGGTCCTGAGTGAGCTAAGGCTTGCAGAAGTTACAAAGGAAAACAGAAAGGGCTTCTGTAGTTATACTCAGTACAAGGAGAGAAAAAAATGGACTACATTTAAAAAGTCAATGACCTTGGAAACCTGGCACCTTGGAATGAAAATCTGTCTGATTCTTTCATGATAACATAACACCACCTCCTCATCACAGGATTCCAGGTTTCAGAGAAGGAAGGCCAGGACCCCTCTGTTTCTGAATTAGTTGCTATAGACAGTGGTTCACTTATCAATCTGACTAAGCAGATAAAGCAGCATGCTTAGTTTTTCAAAGCCCTGTCACAGGGACTGGGTCCTGGCTCACTGTCTGGCACCGTAGCCACCCAGGTGTTCATGCCAGAAACTCAGGACTCATCCTTGACCCTCCCTTTCTCTTTTACCTCCAATTGAATCCATCTCCAAATACTGTCCATTTATCTCCAAAACGTGTCTCAATTCCGTCCATTTTCTCCAGCTCTTCCACCATCTAAATGCTCATCGAGTCTGGTAACACTACTTCTTTTTTAAGCTTCAATTTCGATTTTCAAGGTTTGGTTTTTTTTTGAGGAAGATTGGCCCTGAACTAACATCTACCGCCAATCTTCCCCCTTTTGTTGAGGAAGATTGGCCCTGAGCTAACATCTGTGCTCATCTTCCTCTATTTTTTGTGTGACATCTGCCACAGCATGGCTTGATGAATGGTGCGTAGGTCCACGCCCAGGATCTGAACCAGCAAACCCCGGACTGCCAAAGTAGAGGGCATGAACTTAACCACTATGCCACCGGGCCGGCCGCTCTATTTTCAAGTTTTATTGAAAGGAAACACACAATTTAAAAATTTTAACATTAAATGTCTGCAATATTTCCTGCTAATGTTTTTTTAAAAACTCTAATTGTAAGCCATTTCTAAACTGTATCTTGTAAAACTATTTTTTTATATGCATTATTGGCTTCTACAGATCCAAATCTTCATTTGAATATTGAGGAATTAAAGAGTTTATGATGAAAAGTGAAGAACTCTACGACTCTCTCATGAATTGCCACTGGCAGCCTTCAGATACAGTTCACTCTAAAATCCCAGATGAGTCCTCAAAGAAGCAAGATGTTGGTTAAGCTACCCAACTATCATATTAATTGTATCCTGTTTTGTTTCTGTTTTTGCAAAAAAAAATTCTCCCAGGAATATACTGGATTCTGTATGTAAATACAAATTTCTAGGACTTAAATGTGGTTGATGTGATAGAAGGTAATGTAAATAAACTTTGCCAGCACATCCATTTCTGGAAGTGTGTTATATTAACTAAGTGTCAGAAGGGGTCACATAACCATCATGGCAGAACAAGGTACACTGTAAGACATTTGAAAATAAGTTTAATGTCAGATGGGCCCGACCTGAAGTGATGTGGCCTTAGCTACTCTGATAGGATTTGCTAATGTTAAACTCTCATGGAGAGAAATCCTATCCACAGATAATGCAAGGTTTCTTGTCTGCATCTTGTATAGAAAATGTAGATTAGAACTGGTTGTTTGATCTCCATTTCTTGACCATCAGCGAATCTTGTGAGAGAGCTAGACATAGAATACAGTGGAGACTCACTCGTCTCAACTGAACAGAAAGATTACTAAGCATTACTAAGAAAAAGTTTGCTTGATCACAACAGCGTATCAGCCTTCTAAGATGGAGAAATTGGGTCCCCATAGAAACCAGTTGAGAAACTTCAATGCATTCTATTGACTGTGCCCTTATAAAAGATGTCCTTTTTTTTTTTTTTCTGTCCTAAAGATGAACAACTGTCATGTTTATTGCTTTGCCTGGAGGATACTTAAATGAGACCCGTGGGCCTGAGCTGAGTGATTTGAGGCCTGAAGACTTGTTGCTTAGAGTTGATTAGACTCTCTTCTGCTCTGAGGGTACTTAAGAGATGCTAATCCTTGTCCCAACTAGGCTGAAAGAGCTGAATCCAACATGGAGAGCCAGGTGGACTGCAGTCTCTGTGAAGGAGCTTGCTCTGCCTCTAGCGTAGGACAGGGTGTCTCTACCTTGGCACTGTGGACACTTTGGGCCAGACACTTCTGTGTTGTGGGAACTGTCTGTGCATTGTTCTGACCTCTACCACTGCATGCCAGTAGCAACAACCAAAATATCTCCAGAAAGTGCCAAATGTCCTATGGGGGTAAAATTGCCTCCGATTGAGAACCACTGGAATAGGGCAATGGCTGTCAAACTTCAGGGTGCATCAGAATTGCCTGGAAGGCTTGTTAAATCAGTAGGTCTGGGACCTGAAGATTTTTAATTCTAAAAGTTCCTAGGTAAGGCAGATGCTGGTGGTGCAGATACCACACTCTGAGAACCCCTGGCATCAGGAAATTCCCAATTGGTACCTAAAACAGGGTGAGGTTCTCCTTTCATGTTCCCCACCCCAACACAAAGTATGCAAGTGCTAACTTTCCTGCAGAGCCCTGACCTGTTCAGGTATCCACCCTCCTCCTACAGCTCTTTGTTTTGGGGACCAGCACCATGTCTGGCTCCAGGGAATGGCTCTTGTGTGATCTGAGCCACATGTAGTGGTCCCATTCCCCTTGCTAGTGAATGGTTTAGATAAAGACATATGATAAAATTCAAATTAACAAGATGAGAGGAGAAGTTTTCCTCACTTTTAAAAGGAGAAACAGAGAAAGCTTCCTTCCCTTTCTCTCACCATTAAATTTAGAGATGTTGCCTGGCACTGTTGCTGCCGTATTGTGACCATTAGGGCAACAGCCTGAAGGCAGTGCTGATCTACTGGGAATGACAGTGAAAGAAGATGGAAAGAACCATGCTAATGGCATTGGGCTGTTGAATTAGCCAACCCTGGAGTCTCTCGACATCTGGACTGTAATGCATGATAGTGTATTTTCTTATTCTTTAATCCATCCTGAATTTTTATTATTTGTAGCAAAAGCATCATAACAGAAGCGACTAGCATGTGCAAAGAGCTTTGTGTCCTTGAATCAAAAAGAGACCAGTCAGTGTGTCTAAAGCTGTGCAATCTAATACAGTAGCCCCCTGCCACACGTGGCTATTGAAATTGAAATTTTAATTAATAAAAATTAAAAATTCATTTCCTCTATTGTGCTAGTCACATTTCAAGTGATCTCAGGTGAGAACAGCAGAGGAGCCACCCCGTGGAACCCAGCTCATTGTGTTGATCCTATTTGACATACGTTCAAAAACATTACACATTTATTTGGCAGTGAAATGAAAAGGGCACAGATACAAATCAGCAGGACAAAAATTTGAATTTATCGAAGTAAATATTTGTTGTTAGAGAAATGACCACAAATCCATGTTTTCTTGCATATTTGTTGTAAAGAAATAATTTATTTCATTACATCAATCTTGTGTAAATAAAAAGGAAAATATGATTTAAAAATACATATCCAAATAAAGCTAGAACAGAGGTCTGTCAGATAATAAATATTTTTGGCTTTGCCGGCCACACTGTCTTTGTCCCAGCTGGTCAACTCTGCCATTGTAGTGCAAAGCAGCCATAGCCTATAGGTAACCAAATGAGCCTGGCTGTGTTCCAATCAAACTTTGTCTACAAGAACAGGTGGCAGACCAGATGTCGCCCTTGGGCTATAGTTTGCCAACCTTATTCTAGAAGAACCCCTTTAAAAGGTTCTAAGTAAAAATTTTGAGCAATAAGAAAGCACTGTCATAGTTTAATTAACAACGTTTGTATTTCTTAGTGATACAAAAAATTATGGGTCTTATAATCAATGATATTTTCAATTCAATAAACTACAGTGTACAGGTGTATATAAATGTGTAAGGAATATGATATCACGTAATCTGGCTTGATGGGAATGAATAGCCAGAAGTTAGCAAGTGAGTGATCATGCTTTAAAGTTTTGGGTGGCATTATAATTGAAACTCAGTTTGGTGGGACAATATGTGACATGACATACAGACCTTGATGAAATCTAATTAAGGTCTGGATTTAGAGTAAGATAAAATAAGAACTCATTGAGGATAAAATGAAAGCATTAGCATAAATTCATATGTTTCAAAGCCTCCTGCTCTGTTTCTGGAATAGCCCATACCTTCTGATATTCTGCTTATCACTGTTAGTTTTATGAAATGATAAACATTCAGCTTAAGCATGAAGATTGTCTTTACATTCTCCGTTACCAAGTGGGATGAGGGTAGCTTGGAAGGTAGCAAATGCTGGATTGTGGAGCAGAGAAAGCAAGAATGGCCTGATATCTCTGTTACAGAATGATGATTCTTTCAGAATTTACAGATTAGCAATGATGGGGATAAACAGTCTAGTGTGAGCAGAGAGGCTTCCTCTCATGGCAGTGACCAGACAGTGGCAAACAGTATGAAAAGCAATGATTACTGCCAACTGGAACAAATTACAGCTGCTAAAAGGGCCAGGTGCTCTAAATTCTAAAAAAGAGAGAGATTAACAAAACTACAGATGTTTACATAATGTTAGTCTTGTTTATACATATCAAGGGTTGGTGTAGATAGGGAGATGCTGTTCTGGGTGGCAGAGATTTTATCAGTCACTGATTGTTGTGGCCCTACCAAGTCCTTAGACCTGTTCAAGTCCTTCTGTTGAGAGTTAACAGTAAGTGCCCTGACTGACTGTGATAAACCCCCATTAGGTCTATCTTGTGGAGCAGTGTGGGTCGTAAATAGTCAACAGTCGACTTTGTAGTTCTGTTTGTGATTATCTTGTCTGTGGAGATGAGCTCCCCTAGAGCAAGGGCAGGCAATATTTCTGTGCTGCAAATAGAGAGATAAGAAAGCAAGAGGAACATTGTACTCGTCACTGATTGATGACCACTGCTTGGAAAAATGTCTTAATTTGTGGTGCTGCTACTGTTTGCTTTATTGAGAAAGAGAAAACCATTGGGCCAATGAGCTAGAATCCCCAGTGTCTGATGAGGCAACTTTAGGATTGTGTGGACCAATCGTCAATAGACCCTTGCTTCTGATTGAGTAACCTTCATAGAGATGGGGACTGGGAGGATTAGGCTCTTCCTTGTGATGAAAGAGGGAGGAAATGCTGAGGGCCACCCGCCCTGGGTGGGCCTGTGGTGGTGTACAGTGATTGTTGTAGGATGCTCTGAGACATAATGGTATGCTTCAGCTTCCCTTGAGTGAACTGCAACTGGGATTCCAGCAGCAGACTCCACAGGCTATCCGGAGTCCTATAGTTATTGGGATATGAGCTGTCTTAAAAACAAGGAGAGGCAACTAGAGGGAGATGGGATGTGAGGCTGGCGTCATTACTTCTTTTATCCACTGTACCTTTAATAAACAGGCTTCAGCCTCAAGACTCTGAATGTTGTATAGTGGGCACTTGGTTTGTCTGCCCAGCCTGTCTTTTCCGGAGAATGCTTTTCTGAGTCAAATCTTGAGATTCTGGTGAGGCCTTCCGTAGCCTTACTGACCACAGCTGATGACTGGTCTAGCAGTGGGCTTCAACCCAGCCTAAGCTATAGTGTCTGCCTCAGTTGATTTGTAGGAGTGATCTCATGACCTAAGTTGAACTCATCACTTTTTCCCTGGAGTTTTGAAGAAACTCAGTCCTTCTCTGGTGATGAAGCTGGGAGAGATGGGGCCCAGGAGCTGCTGTAGCAATGTTTCCTGCTATGGAATAAAGTTAACTTATGGAGAGAAGCAGATAGTCATGCTAGAGGGAGAGAGTCATGCAATGTTTTATTCTCTAGTTTTTCATTTTCTGCACCCCTGCTCTTTTCATAAATCACAAAGCTTCCAATACAATTCCCTTATTGGTTCAATTTCCCTCCTTGGAACTCAGAATGTCCTAATTTAATCAAGTTCTTGATTTGGCCATCCCATGTGGGCAGGTTAGAAAAACTTGGGTGATGCTCTCCATTTTCATTCCTCTAGTTAACTCCCTCCTAGGCTGCATGTTCTTCTATCTCTACATTTTTCTCAGGGTAAGCTCATCCATTCTCATTCCGTTCTACTCTATTTGTTCTGTGCAAGAAGCCCACATTAAGTTTTGCAGCATGGGACTTATCTTTTGAGCTGCACATTAGGTGTGTCTTACTACTTACTTTATTACTCACCTTGGCTGCCAAATAGGCATTCCCAGTCACCATGTTTGTAATGGATTGTTCTTAGTTTTACCTGTGTTAATAAACGTCACATTCTCTCAAGCAGTGGTAAGTACTTGGGGCTCCCCGTTCTCTTAACATGGAGGGATTTGGAACCAGGAGAGGGAAGATGGACAACTTTATGAATTTACTGCTGTTACTGGAGGGTAAGTTTTGAGCTGCTGACTCTAGAGAAAGGTGGAAATTGGGGCTGCAGGGTGTTGAAGTACCCATCCACTTTAGTGAAGATCTGCCCCGGGCGGGTCGTGGAAGCTGACCTCTCTGCCGTGGCTGCCCTCACAGGTGCTGGGGCAGAACACTTTTGCAGCAGGGTTAAAAAAAAAATTTTTTGTAGTAAAATACACCTAACATGAAATTTACTATCTTAACCACTTTTAAGTGTACAGTTCAGTGGTATGAGTACATTCACATTGGTGTGTACCTGTCACCACCATGCATCTCCAGAACTCTCTTCATCTTGTGAAACTGACACTCTGTACCCAATAAACTATAACTGTCCGTTTCCTACTCCTTCCAGCTCCTGGCAACCACCACGCTACTTTCTGTCTCTATGGATTTGCCTATTCTGGATATGTCATGTAGAAGGCATCATACAATATGTGACCTTTTGTGTCTGGCTTCTTTCACTTAGCATAATGTTTTCGAGATTGATCCATCTGTAGCACATGTCAGAATTTCCTTCCTTTTTAAGGCTGAAGAATATTCCACTGTATGTACATGCCACATTTTGTTTATCTATTCATCCATTGATGGACACTTGAGTTGCTTCCATCTTTCAGCTGTTGTGAATAATGCTGCTATGAAAGCAGCAGGTTTTGAAAGCAAAGCAGTCTCTGAGAGTTCCATTCTGTTACTAGGGCATCTTGGAGAAACAGGCCTGAGCTCCAAGTAATGGGACCCTTAGCCATCAGTGTTCTCAACTCACAAGCACACTCCCCAAGTTGCCAACTGCTCATGGGAGAAGTCAGACCATTGCCACTTCAGAAGCCAGTTTCCCTGTCTCCTTTCTTCCTGGTGACCAATTCTGCTGAGAAGTGAGATTGATTTTCACAAAGCTCTCAGAGTTCAAGGGGTTTGTTTAAACGTTTCTCCTAGGATAACAAGGCTCTTGGCCTATGTGAATGTTCAACCATTTAGTGACTTTTGGCACAACAAGAAGGATCTGCTTTGCTTTCAGGTGACTTTCTTTCTTTACTTATGTATGAAATAGTTGGATTCCCCTCTCACGAAGGAAGATGGGGGAAAGAGCCTAATTTTATCTCTGGAGGGGCATTCCTTTATTTTAGGGCATCCCACAAAACATGTCTTCGGTTAAATGAGTTAGGCTTTGGCTGATTTTAAATGAGTGGTTAAATGAGTTTGATTAAATGGATTAGATTAGGAGTTAAGCACTATGAAAGAGCCACCTGTGAGTAAGGTGCCACTTGCAGAAGACTGAACTTTGTTCTAATATCATCTGCCTTCAGAGTGACCTGAGGCTATTCTTACTGCAAGTTCACAGGCTGGCCACAGGTCTGCAGCGTGTCCTAGGCAGGATCTATGACGAAAGTAGGGCACATATTCCAAAATGAAAGTTACTGGTTTTCTTATTGTTATTTTGTAGCATTTTCTTTAAAAGCTTGTAATTTGGGAGCAAATACCAATCTGGTTCCACTGGGACCGCAATATGAATTAGGACTCTCTCTTGAATCCTCAGTTATAGGCGTTTCACAGTAAGTGGATATGACCCCAACTGCAACTTGTTAGAAAATGTGCTGGAAGATTTATAGAGCCACTCTAAGTCACCAGGTCCATGGACACCACTATTACCAATAGTGACCGCAAATGAACAAGACATCGAGAAAACACAAAGTAAAACAATAACCCAAACAAAAACATCTTACGTTCCTGAGAAAGAAGGCTTTTTGGATTCTTTGGACTCTCTAAAATTAGTGCTTATTATGTAAGTTATGTGTTTTCTTCACTTTTCAATGTAAAAGTCATTATTGCAAGTGAATTTATCTATTCCCCTGCCCTATTCTTTGGCGCTCAGGCCTGTTTCTCCAAGATGCCCTGGTAACAGAATGGAACTCTCAGAGACTGCTTTGCTTTCAAAACCTGCTTCTTTCATAGGAGCATTATTCACAACAGCTGAAAGATGGAAGCAACTTAAGTGTCCATCAATGGATGAATGGTTAAACAAAGTGTGGTATGTACATACAATGGAATAGAATAATTTCTGGGAGAATGAAGTTTCAAGCTGAGCAGCTGCAGAAATTTATAGCACTACTTCATTTAATAACAAATATTATTAGACATGACACTTCTGATCTGCAAGGTGAATCAGGCATCTGATCACACCTGCAGAGGCTCATAAGCTAAGGGAAGAGAGAACCTCCCAAACTACTGAAAAACAAGATGAAATATAATATGTGCCCCCGAGACATGCAGAGTGTGGTGGAAGTTATAATGAGATCAAGGTGTAGAAATAAATCTCCATGTGAGGTAGTATATTTTATTTTATATTGTCTCAAATTGTACCTTAGTTTCACTTAACCATCTTTGATATAGCCAATAAGTGAGAATTTGGATGACTAGTGCACATTATGAGGGGATTTCCTTCAAAGTCATCAGTGGTCACTTCCTGATGAAATTTCATATATTCAAAGTCAAAGAGAAAGGTCCTAAAAGATTCTATACAGAGAACAAGAGGGAAGAGATTACCTATAAAGGAAAAAGATCTCACTGGTAACAGATTTCTCATTAGTGACACGACGCTAAAAGTTATCAAAGCAAAGTTCCAAGGGAAGTTATTTAAAGATTTTATTTTTTCCTTTTTCTCCCCAAAGACCCCTGGTACATAGTTGTATATTCTTCGTTGTGAGTCCTTCTAGTTGTGGCATGTGGGACGCTGCCTCAGCGTGGTTTGATGAGCAGTGCCATGTCCGCACTCAGGATTCAAACCAACGAAACACTGGGCTGCCTGCAGTGGAGCGCACGAACTTATCCACTCGGCCATGGGGCCAGCCCCCAAGGGAAGTTATTTTAAATTCAGAATTTTCTGCCTAACTAATCTGTCATTCAAGAGTGAAATCAAATACGAGACCTCAAACAGTTTACACCATTTTCAGAATATTTATTAAGTAATTGCTCAAGGATATACCCCAACTCAATAAAATACGAATGTAAGAAAGAAATAGAATACGAGGGAAAAACAGCAAACAAAGAAGTTAAACTATTAGTTAAGTCTAAGTAGTTGTTGATGACATTGCTTTGATAACCATGGTTATTGTGAAGAAAACTTCCCTAAAAAGTAGATATAGACGTTGGATAAATATTGTGTATCTTCCCCTCCTGGCTTAATTCCTACGTATGACAGAAAAAAAATTTTCTCTCTTAGAAAAGTTGTATATTTTTAGATATTATTAGTCATTGACAACATTGGAAAACAAAAGTAATATCAGAAGGTTCTTTGGAAGACGGAGAGCAGATGGGGCATGATTAAGAGAGTAAATCAAAGTTCAAAGCTTATGGCAGGTATGTGTTCTGGTTAGAACAGAAAGAGTCCCAGGATCTCATCAGGCTCAGAAGCAGAAGGAAGGCTCAGAAGGAAGAAGGTTGGGCCCTGGGGCAAATGTCAGAATAATTGATTGGAAAACTAAATTATGAGAAACGTGGTAAGTCAATGCTGTCTTTCATCTTCCACTTATGTTAAGCAAGAGGAAGGAGAGGCATTTGTCCTAAGTTGGAGCAACGAGTCTAGAGTCAGAGCAAGGGGACAAATCAGCCTGTGACCTATTTTATATTGCCCACAAGCTAACTATGGTTTTTACATTTCACATTTTTTAATTTAAAGTGTTAAAAAAAAATAAAGCAAAGAATTCATGACAGAGACCATATGTGGCCTGCGAAACCTAAAATGTTTACTATCAGCCCTTTACAGAAAAAGTTTCCTGGCCCTTGGTGTAAAAGGCTGGGAAGGAGAAACTATATAATATCTGAATGGCTAGTGCCACTCAGGAGGAATGAGAACAAAGACATAATGAAAGGGCACAATGTCCTCTAGTTAAAGGCGTGTCCTGCCCTTTTCCCATTATCACAGGCTATGATGAACATAACTAGTGTCCACCGACAGGTGGGCAAGGAATCTTAAAAATAAGGAAGAAGACATACCAAGAAATACCAAAAACAATTGTTGAAAACTAAAACATGAAAGAGAAACTCCAAATTCAATAAACAGAAGTACTAATACCTAAGAAAACAGTTAATAAACAAAAGACAACTGAAGCAGAAGCATAGAGACATCTAGTTTTGGTCCCTATAATTTGTAAATTAGTAGTGGGATCAGTTTGTAAAGTTCTGTTAATAAGCCTGTTGTGATTTTTATTGGAACTGCATGAAGTTTATAAATTAATTTGGGAGAATTGCCATCCTTAAAATGTTGAGTCTTTCAATCCATGAAAATGGTATAGCACTCCATTTTTAAGTCTTTTATAAAATTTATAAATTTATCTGTTAAGGTCTTGTACATCTTTTGTTAGATTTATCCTTAGTGACTTCTGGTTTCTTATTGCTTAAAATATTCTCTGCTGGTATATATGAACACCATTCACTTAAATATAATCTTATATTGAGCAACTTACTGATGTTATTTATTGATTCTAGTAGCTTTCCTGGAGACTCTTAGCTTATTTTCGATTTAGACAATCACACTGTCTGAAAATAATGGCAAATTAATTTCTTTTCTGATTGTTATACCTTATTTCTTTTTCTTACCTTATTCAACTGGCTACAATTTCCTTTAAAATGTTAAATATAAGAATGGTAGTGGGCATCCTTATTGCAGACTTTAAAGAAAATTCGTCTGAGACTCCACCTTCCACTAATGTGTTTGTGGTAGGTTTTTGATAGGTAGTTGTAAATTCAGCTTATCTGTGAGTTTTCTCATTTAGCTTCATCTCCTTTGCATCTTTGGAACCAAACCAGGTCCATAGGCATTCGTACTGCTGGTCCAGGCACCCTTATCTCATTAGCGTAAAAAATGGGAGGGTTTTTGGTTTTATACCTCTGAGAGTGTCTCCTCCCCTTGGAAAAATCTGCTTTGCTAGCTCTTTCTGAGATTTGTAGAAATAAACATCCCCTCTCTGCTTCTCACGTGCACCACCATTTTATCTTCACTGCTTTGGAAGCCCTTCCACATACGTCATTATTTAGAGTTTCAATTTCTTCTGGTTTCATTGAAGTTAGAGTTTCTAGTTCTCATTCTCCTTGTGGCTTTTGGATATTATCCATGAAAGGGGATTACTAACATTTAATTGACATCCAATAAAAACCACAGCAGAATTGTTATCAGAACTTTATAAGCTGATCCTAGTACTAATTTGCAAGTGTAAGGACCAAAAATAGCCAAGAAAATTTTGAGCATAACTAAAATTATTGTACTGCTATTAGAAAAATAGACCAGTGGAAAATAATAGCTTAGAAACTGGCCCAGGAACTTAGAATAGAAAGTAAATAGCACTAGAAATAAGCACTGTGCAAAAAATGGTATGGGAAACATTGGCTACCCAAATAGATAAAGATAATGTTAGATTTATTACTTATACCTTCCAAATAATTTCCAATATATTAAAGTGGTAAATGTGAAGATCAAAAACAGCAAAACTGTTAATAGAAAATATGGGAGAATGTCTTTATGATCTTGGAGTAGGTAAGGATTTCTTAAAGAAGGCTTAAAATGTACAGACCAGTATGGTACGAGTTTGGCTAGAGTAGGGAAAAGAGTGGGTGAGAAGCACAAAGTGAGGAGAGAGGGGCAGGGGTTGGGCAGATACTATGGCAACCTGCAGGCATTAACTTGAGTGAAAGACTTTTTGGCAAAGTGTTAAAAGTACTTCAAGCAGGAAAGTTTACTCATCGGATTAGTGTTTTCAGATACAGTTGGCCCTCTGTTTCCACAGGTTCCGCATCCTTGCATTCACCCAACCACAAATCAAAAGGTCTACAATAGCTGTAACTGTACTGAACATGTACAGACTTTTTTTTTCCTTGTCATTATTCCCTGAACAATGCAGTATAATGACTATATACATAGCATTTACATTGTGTTAGGTATTATAAGTAATCTAGAGATGATTTAAAGTATATGGGAGGATGTGCACAGGTTATATGCAAATACCACGCCTTTTTATATAAGGGACTTGAGCATCTGTGGATTTTGGTATCCTGGGGGGTCCTAGAACCAATCCCCTGCAGATATCGAGGGATGATGTTATTACCCTGGCTGCTACATGGATCACAGGGGGTCAGGAAGAGATATTAGGAGACCATTTAGGAAGCAGTTGCAGTGGAGCAAACAATGAAGGTGGCTTGGATTAGAATGGCTGCAGAGTGAATGGTGAGAAGAGGATGATTTCAAGAAATAAGTAGGCTATAGAACCAGCAAGACCTCGTGCTTGATTGGATTTGTGGGGTGAGGGAGGAATCGGGGTTATCTTAGGATGTGTTGATTTTGAGGTACCATTGAGACATCCAAGAGGAGATGTGGGGTAACCAGTTGGATGTGTATGTTTGGAGCTTTGAAAATATATTTGGGCTGCAGATTTAAATTTGGGAGTTATTGTGCATAGGTGGTAATTAAAGCCACAAGGGTGGAGAAAATCACTGAGTGCAGGGCACACACTGTGGCCCTGGGCCAACCATCTGTTTTGTACAGGCCACCAGCTAAGAATCATTTTTACATGTTTAAATGATTAGGGAAAAATTCAAAAGAAGAATATTATTTCCTGACGTGAAGATTATGTGAAATTCAAATTTTATGTCTATAAATAAAGCTTTATTGAAACATGGCCACACTCTCTCATTTGGTACCTTTCAGGCTATGATGGCAGAATTTAGTTATTGTGATGAAGACACAGAGACTGTGTGGTCAGCAAAGCCTAAAATATTTACTCTATGGTCCTTTACAGAAAGTTTGCTGACCTCTGACTTGGACAAAGACTATAGAATTAGAAGTAAAGAGGGCCTCAGGCCACCTTGTGTTAAACGTTCAAATCAGTGGTTTATTAAAAGACAATGAACTGACAAAGGAAACTAAGAAGTTGCCAGAGAGGACAGCCAGAGAGTGTGGTAGCACTTGGCTGGAGGGTGACCACTTGATTTATCATTAATGTCCTTAGGAAATCAGTTTGAAAGAAAAAGTGAAGGGAGGATTAGTGGCAGGATCCAGATGAGGTAGGTTGAGGGGAGTGGCATGAGAGGAATTGGAGATGGCAACTGTTGACAGCTCTTCCAACAACTTCAGCTGGATGGGAGAAATGGGATGGCTGTATCAGGAGTGGCAAGAAGGCTTGGACAAGCTCTTATTTATTTTTTATTTTCTTCATTTTTGTTTGTCTTAAGGTGGAAGAGACTTGAGTATATTTAAATGTGAAATGAAAGAAGCCATTAAAATGTGGTAAGCCTTAGATTTAGTAAAGATCATCATTAGCACAGATTTCCTGAGAAAGAAGTTTCCTTGAACATGTGTAGCTTTTGCCTGTCTTAAAATATGTGCATCCAGATTCTTTTCTCTCAGCCTACGAGTTTTTTTAACCGACCTCCACCTCACCCTTGTTTCTTCTGGTCCAACCTCCCATTTATTCTTCAGATCTCTTTTTGTCATTTCCTTAATGAGGCCTTTTTTTGACTCACCCTGCCCCCACACAATCTAAGTTAGACCCTAGCTGTCTGAATGGGTGAAGAGATCCAGCGCATAGATAGAGGAAATGACCATGGAAGGGAAGGATTCTTCACTGTTGTAGGAAAAAAAGAATGTGTGCAAACTCAGACAGGAAGCTGAAAGAGTTTCCATCTGATTGCCTTTATTTACTCTGGGAATTTGGAGGCGAGACTATTTGCAGAAAGTAAGGTTGTCCAGGGAGGGTAGAGGTTTGAGAAGAGTGGAGAAAGTTTGAAATAGTCATTGCATGTAGTGGAAATGTGCTGACACAGCCACCAGCAAAACAACCAGTTAAGGAATTACCCCATCCCCACCCATGAAGTTCCCTCTTTCAGGAAGCCCCGGAAAACCTAAATAACTGACCTTTTGAGTGACCCTGCGTCTCCCTTCCTGACCCTCGTTCCTGCTCTTCTGCTTTAAATTAGCCAATAAAGAGTGAACCCATGAAACCTTAGACTTCTCCCACTTGGATCCTGATCAAGGCAGAGCCCGAGGTCCGCACTCTGTCTCTCTACCTGAGAACATTCTGTGTGCCCTTGGGGCGTGCCATGTACCCTCCAGAACTTGTGAGTAATAAATCTTGTTCCTTAAGCTTCCCTGATGGTTTTTGCTGAAGTGTGTCCTGCAATTATAATAAGAATCACTGGGGCCAGTCCAGCCACAACATCAGCCCCTGTGTGTGATACAGTTGAGTGAGTGCCTTAGGCATTGCTAGCTGATAGTGTCACTATCAATAGTCTGGGACTGACACCACAATAGCACTTACTACAAACATGGCCCCAAAGCCTCCTGAGCATCATTGCTCTAGTCTGTGAAATATTAGATTATAAGTTCTTTCTTATATCTCACATCAGATTAGTATTATTAGCACAGAACTGAATTTAATGTTTTAAACATTTAAATATAATTTCATAACTAATAAAGAAAAACTAGAAACGATTCTACTTCTTCATAGTTTATTCACATGTTTACTATTGCTTTTAAGAGAAACACTCATTCAACAGTAAACATTTAATTTAACTATATATAAGGAATTTAGGGCATTGAATAAAGTTTAGTCTCTTCTAAAAGGATTCCCAACCTGGATATGGAGAGAAATAGATATTAAATATATAATGTGATAAATCCAATTATAGAGGAATAACAAAAGTGAAATGGAAATAGAAGGGAAGGAGTGATTATTCTGCCTGGGAGAGTCAGAGAAATGATATCCTTAGATAGTTCTGTTTATTTTAATCCTGCTCAAATACCTCTGTTATGGAACCTTTTCTGGCTAAGGCAGTGTAGTGTGAATGGAGAGGAAAGATCTGATATGAGAAATGTTCCTTGGGGCTGCCCTGGTGGCTAGTGGTTAGATTTGCATACTCTGCTTTGGTGCCCTGGGGTTCTCGGGTTCAGATCCCAGGGGCCAATCTACACACAGCTCCTCAAGCCAGGCTGTGGCAGCATCCCACATATGAAAAATAGACAAAGATGGGCACAGATGTTGGCTCAGTGGCAATCTTCGTCACCAAAAAAAAAAGAAAGAAAGAAATGATCCTTGTTTAGAAAATTGTGAGAATCAATGGAAAGGGAAGAAGAATGCAGGATGTCTCAGAACATTCTGCCTTGAACAAAGACAGATGAATGAAAGAGGAAGTGTAGTTTGGGAGTATGTGGGTAGATTCTCCTGGGGATATGTTCAGGGACAGTTAAAAGAAGTGAATCTGTCTGAAGTCAGTTATGAATTTTAGTATCCTAAAAGGGAAAAAACCAGACATTATATGTCTCCTGATTCATGCAAGAGCTTCCTCTTGCCCTCATAGCCAATTGAACCTTAATTTAATCAAACTTTTAGATCTGATTTCTAGTCTACAGGAAATGTGTGAAATAGAGAAGCAAGTTAAAACAAGAAAGCAATCAGCCAAATCTAGAATGTGGGATGTTCTGCCTGACAAAGGAGCTGATGTAGAAGAAAAGAAACCTAAAAGAGATTCAAGAGACATCGTAAACAAATTCAATGGATGAAATCTGTTCAGGTCCTCATTTCAACAAACCAACCAACTGTATGAATTTTTTTAGGCAATTAGTTTGAATTTGAACCGTGCATTCAATTATATTAAAGGACTATTGCTATTTTGTTACATGTGGTAGCAGCATTATGTTGAATGAGAAAGTTGTATATTTTTTTTCTTTTGATGTGCATGCTGAAGTTTTTAGGGGTGAGAAGACAATAGCTCAGGATTTGCTTTAAAATACTGAAGTTAGGGGCTGGCCCTGTGGCCTAGTGGTTAAGTTTGCACGCTCTGCTGCAGGCGGCCCAGTGTTTCGTTGGTTCAGATCCTGGGCGCAGACATGGCACTGCTCATCAAGCCACGCTGAGGCAGCGTCCCACATGCCACAACTAGAAGGACCACAATGAAGAATATACAACTATGTGCCCGGGGGCTTTGGGGAGAAAAAGGAAAAAATAAAATCTTTAAAAAAAATATTGAAGTTAAAGGAAATATGAAGGGCAATAATGCAATCAAGTAAAGCATTTTATGGATGATTGTTAAAGTTGATTGATAGGATTATGGGGGTTCATCATAGTCTATTTTTAAAGTACATTCAAAAGTTTTTACATTAAAACATTAAAAATAAATTGCACCAGGAAAAAACCTGGCCATGGAGCTGAGGAGAGAGGTGGGACTAATGATAGAAATACAGATTTGAAAGCTGTCTTGGGGCAGGGTTCTTGGTGTACATGGTATGTTTGCACCATTTAAAGTGAACAGCTGCAGATTTATAGCATGAATCAAGGGTGACCCTGAAGGACTGTGGTGAAAGAACATCCTCCAATAGGCAGAACTTTGAGTACATTTGGTAGTCCACTCTTTCTGCAGGGAGAGATGGCCAAAGTGTGGATCTACACTCAGTACACAGGCAGTTGTATAGTTGGGCTGGGTGTTAGGGACTTGAAAGATAGGATTGGGAGATTGGTGACAAGGAAGTTTGGGGGAGAGGTATATAGATAGATCTTTCAGAATGGGCATAGACTATGATATTTGGGTCCCATGTGAATGCTCATCAAATGGCATACACTGCAGAGAAGGCTTTTAATTATCAGGTGAAGCAAATGACACATTCTGTATATATCAGCCTGTCACTCTCCCCAGTCACCCCATCGTTTCCTCAATGAGCCAATGAACAAACTATGGTGAAAAGAATGGAAGCTATGCATGGCCTCAACAATATGAACTTTCCATTGCCAAGGCTGACCTGGCCAATGCTACTGCCGAATGCCTAATCTGCTAACAGCTGAGAACAATGCTGAGCCTTGCAATGGTGCTATTCTCTGATGGAACCAGCCAGCCACCTGGTGTCAGACTGAGTACCCTGGACCCCTTTCATCACTGAATGAGTAGAGATTTGCCCTCACTGGAATAAATACACATTCTGAATATGGAATATGGATTTGCCTTCCCTGCCCGTTAGGCTTCTGCTAGAACCACAATCTATGGACTCACCAGATGACTTATTCATCATCACGCCACTTTTTACAAAGATTGAGGAACTCATTCTTATCTTTCTGATCAAGGAACTCATTTCATAACAAAGGAAGTTTAACAGCTAGCTCATGTCCATAGAATTAACTGGTCTTGCCACATATATCATCAAGCAGAAGGGGCTGACCTGGCTGAAATTTGTAATGGCTTCCTGAAGGCTCAGCTCCAGCTGCAGTTGAGAGACAACACCCCAAAAGAATGGAGTTTTCTTGTACAGGAAACTCCTGTATATACTTTGAATCAGAGATCAATATATGATGCTGTCTTCTCCATAGCCAGAATACATGGGTCTGGGAATCAAGGATTGATTCCCACAGAATTTTTACTTTCCATCCTGACAACTTTGAATTCTGCGGGTTTGGAGGTCTTTGTTTCCAAGGGGGAATGCTCTCTCAATGGACAATGGTGCCACTGAATTCAAAGATGAGATTTCCACTTGGCCGTTATGGTCCCCTTATGCCACAGAACCAACAGAGAGAAAAAATGTCACTCTGAAAAAAGTGTCATTTTATTGGCTGGAGTGATTGCAATTCTCCAGAAAATTGCATTGCTCTACCCAGTGAACTCTATCTGGAACCCAGAGAATTCTTTGGGGGCATCACTTAGTATCTCCATGCTCGATAGTAAAGGTTAATGGAAAACTATAGCAACCGAAAAGAGGCAAGACATTTAAGGATTTATATCATTCACGAATGAAGATTTGGATCACCCCACCAGGTAAAGAACCCTGACCAGCTGAAGTTCTGGCTGAGAGCAAGGGAAATATGGAATGGGTCGTGGAACTGTGAATGAATTTGAGAAATAACTGATATAGCCAGTGATAGATGCAATAATGTTTATACTCTCTGTCTCCTCATTTGGAGGAAGCATGAGGTCTTCTTACTTATACAAAGTGTAGCTATATCTTGTTGGATGGAAACATAGAGTTGTTTCATTGTTATATGGGAGTGTGTGCAGAGAGTGCACGTGGAAACTGAATAGCCAAAGGGGTGGACTGTGCCAGATATCAATATCCTGGCTCTCAGCTTCAAAGGCATCCTTTATGATACTAGAACTGGACCCTGTAAACATTTTTCCTTTGTCAGCTCATGCAACACCAAGTTTTGTCAGTAAAGGGCACTAGAAGGGCCCTGCAAGAGGAAAGGCTTTCTCTTTCTTGTTCTGATGGCCTTTTTCCCTGATTTTGTGGTATGTAGGACACCCAGTAGTGCTCACTGTCCAGCAAATTTCATAGGCAACCCAATGCTAGGCTTCCCAGACAATTCTGATAGTACCCCAGAGGTAGGTTCCTAGTGCATTTCAGTGGCACCCCAGTGGGTAATATCCCAGTGAGTTTCAGCAGCACCTCAGGGAGACTGAAGGACACCAACAGTGCTTACATTTTAGTGAATATCACGGGCATCCCAACAAGCGGCTTCCTAGAGAATTTTGCCAGCATCCTAGTGGATGGCTTCACAGCAAGTGTCAGTGGCACCATGGGACTTCCCATCAATTTACAGTGGGAGCCTAGCATATGGCCTCCCAGTAAATTTCGCTGGTATCCTAGCCAGTGACTTCCCAGTGAGTCTTGCTAGCACCCCAGTTGATGTTTTCTTGCTTGCCAGCCCAGTCTGTGGCTCTGTAGCAAACTTCTTGGCCATTCAGTGGGCCTCAGCCACATCATCTTCAAGAAGTTCTGAATCTCCTTTTTCCAAGTTTGGGGAAAGACTTTTTCCAAGTTTCCAAGTAAACTCCTTGGCAACTCTGCCTAAGGCTTAGGGGTCATGGCTGTTTTCTACTTCTGCTATTTCTTTATTCTTTAGAGTTCGTTACCTCTTAGTAGTTAATCCCTTGTTACTAGGTAATACTTCTTTATATTAAATTTTTCTATTCACATTACAAATGTGATTTCTGTCTCCTAACTGAACCCTGACTCATACACAAATTAAAGTGTGAGAAAAAATATATCAAAGAAAGGCAAACTAAAATCAAGATAGCTCATGATCTTAATATCAAATAAAGTTGAATTCAGGACAAAAAGCCTCAAATGATATGAGATGCAATTTAATGAAGATAGAAAACTTAACATCTCTGCCCCAATATCAGCGTCAATATTCATGATGCTAAAACTTAAAAGGAGAAATAAAATTGTAGGAAGTTTTAATTCACCGTTATTAAGAATTGATAGATTCAGTAGGTAGATCTCAAAAGAATGTGTAATACCTAAGTAATATACTAAATAAGATATATTTAATTTCTACAAGTATATATAGAAAGCGATACCTTGAAAACCAATAATACACATTTTTTTAAGTGTCCATAGAACAATTGCCAAAACTTATATATGAGGCCACAAAGAAAATCTCACCTTCCCAAGTAGAGATAATGCAGGTAACAGTCTGTGAGCAAATGGAGTAAATAGTAAAATTAAATATTAATCTTAAAAACGTATGCACAATGGAAATTTAAAAATGCACCTAAAACTCTAAAAACAGTTTTTCTTATACAGCTCTTCAAAGAGGAAAGCAAAATTACAATTGCGTAATATCCAGAAAGTAATCATGATGAAAGTCCAACTTATCAGAAACTATGGAATATACCCAAAGTAGTAACCAGAAGAAATTATAGCTTTAAAAAGTAAATGAAAAAAGGCAACCAATTTTAAAAAGTTAGAAAAAGAGCACCAAAACAAATTTCATAAAAGCAAAATGCAAGAATTAATAATGACAACTTGAAATTAATGAATTGGAAAAGAGAAAAATGGCAGAACTAATAAGTAAATCCAAGGGGAAAAAAAAAGAGGAAAGGCATAAATACACAAAACACGAATTGATAAGTAGGAAGAGCCATGGATACATAGGGAACTTCAAAGTCTTTTAAGAAATGCCTTTGTTCAACTGTCAGCAAAGGAATTTGAAATTTTGGATGGAACTGATGATTTTCCAGGAAAATATAATTTATCAAAACTGACTGCAGAAGGGGTGAAAAATCTAAGCAGACATTAGTATGGAAAAAGTAGAGAGAGAAAGCTACCCCCTTACTAACAAACAAGTAGAAATCACCAAACACACGCCTAAAACATTTCTTATTAAAGCCAGGAACAAGATAAAAATTCCTATTATCAATACTATTATTTTATATTATCCTGGAGATAATTGTTAATTTAGATAAGATAAAGAAATTAACATAATTGGAAATTTGGGAAGTTTATCATTTGCTTGCAGATTATGATTGAATAAATGGAAAAATCTAAGATAATCAACTGAAAAACTGTTAAAATGAATGTGAAAATTTAGTTATATGGCTGGGTTCAAAAAATAATATTCAAAAATTAACAGTCTTCATAAGTAAAATAAACAACATAACTAAAAATATGATCCCATTTAGCATAACTGCCAAAAAAGAGAAATATCTGGGATTAAAGTTTAAAAATCTTTTTACTTTAGAAAACTTTAAACACATAAAATAATTAATACTTGTATACCCATCAGCCAGGGTCAATAATTATCAAAAGAGAGCCAATCATGATTTCCTTCCTCACTTACCCTCAGATTATTTTGAAGCGAATGTGTGATGTTGTGTTATTTAATTCTTAAATATTCAGGATGTATCTTTAAAAGACAAAGACATAGATTCTCTGGAATATGGGATCTAACATAGGTGTGGGGAAGAGAATTCCTAGGATCAGAGCTTGATGATAGGCCCAAGGGGAGAAATGTCTAGACTCGGAAGGAAAAAGGAGCTGGTAAAGAGTTGAACGCTTGAAAAATAATGATATTTATTTGACAGATTAGTTTAAGCATTCTGGAAATATTAGTGATAAGTATATATAAAAATAAGTAAGTAAGGGATGAAAGACCTGCAGCAATCATTAACCTCAGGAAAAACAAAATATTTAGGAGAAAGTAAATGTAATTATAGTAGAGTTCTTGTCAGTTATAAATTATAGCTTCATAGTTATAATAATATAAACATTGACAATTGATTTAAAATCATGGTTTTAAAAAGATGAGTGAAGGAAAATTTGTGGGTAAAGGATGAAAACGTAGTTCTCAACAATTATAACAGGATATTGATTTTTTTAAAAAAAAAAAATATGGAATGCTTCACGAATTTGCACGTTATCCTTGTGCAGGGGCCATGCTAATCTTCTCTGTATCGTTCCAATTTTGGTATACGTGCTGCTGAAGCGAGCACAGGATATTGTTAATTAATGTTAAAATCTGATATGTCAAGAAATGATAGTATAGACATATTATTTATATAGAGGTAACAACAGGAGAAACAGCTGAAAATATGATAATAGTTGCCTTTGGTAATTGGGACTGCATGTGAGGAGAGGCATGGCCCTCAATTCTTCATTAGACTAAGCCTTTTAATGATGTTTGATTTTAAAACCACAATGATATATTACCTTGGTTAAGAAGTAAAAATTAATAAGAAATGAGGAGGGAAACACACTCACACGGAATCTTAAGTGAAATCCAGAAAAGTTCATCGGGACTGTAGGTATATTTCATAGGTATCTTGGGACCACTGAAGTAACTGAATGGCTATTTTATTAAAAAGAGCAAAATGGACAAATTCCCTTGTAAGGACAGTGTAAGCTGAAGCAAAGTGGATTTTGAGTTGATTTGGCAAGGGACCCTTCTTTCTACGTGTTTTTAGGACAAAAGACAGTCTACGAGCATATTTGATCCTTTCGGCAGATTTCAAAGTGGACACTAAGTGAGGAGTAATGTTTTTCCCATTCAATGTTTTCAAATACTGCACTATCTGCTTATTTGTTTTTAGGGGGAAATTGTGACCACAGATTTTAATGAAGTGTCTCCACTGAACGTCTGAAGCTAGAAGATCTCCCGTGCAGGCAGGGACAGTCTGGAGTCTGGATATTCCCCTGTGAGTAATATACTCAGACTTTGATGATATCAAAGTGTTTGGGAAGCAGTTCAATAATTGCCCCACAGCAATTTCAAACTTATTTGTGGCCTTCTTATCTATGTGAATGCAGTAGACGTTTTGAGGCACGTAAATAGGTTGGAGGGAGCCATTCAGACATATCAAAATCTTGATTGATGGTTGTTACGTATGCCAAAGGGAATGCAGCTTCTTCTATAGGTGAAAGAATTGCGATATAGTTGCTCTCCGTCACACAGTAAGGGCAAGGATCCGTTCTAAACTTTGTGGATAATGTGCTCAGCAACATATGCACCATCTTCCCATTTAGGGCTGCATTACAGGCTCGTGGTAGGGAAAGGATTGATCTTCACTGTCCACATCCTCCCTCTGACCACTGGTTGCTAAGCTTGCATGTTGTACAGTATACTGTGACCATGATTATAATTTGAGCAGTAATGACACAAAGATAACATCTGCAAAATTTCATTTTTGTTTTTGACAGCTTGGGATGGGGGTGGAGGGGCGAAATCTTTCTTTCAGGGTTAAAAAAACAAAAAAATCAACTTCAAAAACATTTCACTTCTCAGAAGTCTCTAGATTTGGCCACTCTATCAGTTGTACTCACTTTTCTAGATCCAGTTTGCCTATTGCTCTCCTGTGTTTTGATTCCAGGCCATTCCGTGGTAAAGCATTATTTTGTGATGCTTCTAACTTCCTGCTCTGTGTTTATTCTGGTCTCTTATGGTTAATGCAGCCTCATACAGGCTGAGTTACCAAGGCCACACAGTGTCTCCTTTCCTGTTTCTATTGTTGAATCAGCTGATTTGTCATAATTGTGTGCAGGTACATACCTCTCTGTGTCGTCCCCACCTTTTTGGCTAACTTCTTCCTCAGTATGCCCATCTAGGTATATTCTAGCAATTTCCCATCTAGTTTATCACTCCTGGCCCTTTAAGTGGGAAGATCCTTCCAGGTTTCTGTCCTTTCCAGTTAGAGTACAGCACCATTAGGCAGGGCCAGGTCTTAACGGTTTTGATCTAAAGTGCTCAGCATAATACCTGGCACATTTAGGCCCTCAGCAGATTCTTCTAATGAAACACTGAATGGGGTGACTCACTTTCCTCATTCATTCAGCTTTAGATTTTGAATCTCCTCATAATCTGCTGTGGATTTTGGAGGAGACAGAATCTCATGTAAACTGTGGGTTATGGATGATTAAGGACTAAGTTTTAACATTATGATACATTACTTGTCTATAGCAGTAATTTTGAATATTCATACATTTTCAAATGATTGCATTCACAGGTAGATTCACATATCTTCATATATCACTCACTAGTGAATTTTCTAGATAATTAAAGCACATTTCTTTATGGACCAACTCTCTCTTTTAATTGTTAATAGTTTTTCTACAAAGTAGTATGTTCTATCTGCCTTTAATAAGCTATATTAAAAACAAGTGTTTCTTGATGAGCCCCCATAATCACATAAGGAATATTATATTATCATACTATTAGAAATCCTTATCTCTACCTATCCTTTTCACTTGAGCCATTTTTATCTCCTTTTTCTGCCTCCTGATCTTTCTATGATATTGATGGCAGTGTCAGTAACAAAAACAAACTCACTGAGTTATTTTTAGGAGCCAGTCACAGTACCAAGGGCTTTACATTTATTACAAAGTTTAATCCTCGCAACCTCTCTGTGAGGTATCATTATCCTTCCTTTACAGTGAGGGGACAAAGCTGTGAGAGAAGTTCCACATCCAGGTCACGCAGCTACTAAACGGCGGAAGCAGAAATCAAATGAGAGTCTTTCTGATCCCACAGGCAATGCTTTAATATTACCTACTGTAGGATGAGAACCCTTGCAACTCAGCATGGTAGAACATTAACTATTCGAGATTTTTTTAAAAAACAGTCCAATCACCTTTAGCATTTAGCTCATTCAGCTTTGAGTGAAGACTTCAGTAGTTTACAGAAGAATATAAAGGGGGGGGGATGTTTTTCTCCACAGAGGGGTGTGTGTGTGTGTGTGTGTGTGTGTTTGTGCGTGTCTGTCTGTCTGTCTGATTTCTTGACTCTGGCATGTATAGCCAAAAATGCTAAATAAGTAGACTCTAGATTGGTGAGAAGTTTCTATAAATTGGTATTTGGTTTTCAAACAGTCTCAACCCAGGGTATATAAATGCTAAACCTTTTCCCCACAGCAGTCATGGCCCCCAGATGTGTTGTTTTAGATCTTCCTTTCAGATCTTCCTTTCCTTCTCCATGTCAGATTCCATAATTTTCAGGTCAACTTCAGTTATCCATCCCTTCAGATCTCAGTAAGTAGCCCGAATCAGTCCTTCTCTCCTGGGGGCACTATGAAGCCTGTGTGGAGATGGTCCTCTCCTTACTACACAGGAAGCAACAGATCTGCTTTGCCTTAATAGCAGGTTGTGTTAGTGATTTTGGAAGGGAGCCAGCATTTGATCTTGGCTTCATTACTCCTCCCCACTCAGATTTCTAAATTCTCCTTATCATGTTGTAGGGCTTTTAGTATGTTTATTATTTACTTCAGTGACTTTGGGCCTTAACATCAAAAGGCTGCCATTGATTGCGACACTTGACCCAGACTGTTTAGACGTCATGGTAGGTAACTCTCTGCCAGGAGCTATGGGAAGTTATTCAGAAAGCATGGCCTTACATTGTACACAAACTTACACATAGTTATTTCATTTAAATTATTTCTCAACCCCCCCAATCAAAAATCAAAAAACCAAAAACAAAACCAAAATTCCATCTGCTTAAAAGCTCCCATCTCATTCCAGTTTACAGCTTCCTTTCCTCTGCCTGACCAGGTTCCTGGGTCGAGAGAAGCTGAGTGTGGTGGGAGGTGGGGTCTGTTCTTTGATTCCCCCTCAGCTTTCCTCACTCTGAGTGTGTGGGTTAGGAGAAGGAGAGGACACGTCGTCTGACTCTGGGACGTTCCTGCCCTCTCTCTCCTCGAGAACAGACGAGTGTCTCTTACTAATCTGGCTGTTGCTGTGGCCCTTTGCTGGCTGTGGCTGCTTCTCTTTCCACCTCCAACTGGCTGTACATTACCTACTGCATGGCAGGTCACCAGCCCCTCTCTCTTTGAGGTGTCGTGTGTATTCTTGGGAGAGCCTGGCAGCCTCCCTATCACCCAGGTTCTCTGAGCTGAGAGGTCTGACACCACTCAAACTCTTCCATAACTGATTGGGTACTCTTTGGGCCAGGAGGCAAGTCCTTGTAGATAAAATTAGAGCAAAACTAAGCAAGTCCAATTTCCTTCCTTTGTGACCCCTGGAGCTAAGGGAATCTTATGCATCATTGTTATACCAAACACTTGCTCCTCTCTCTGCTTCAGTGCCTCTCTCAGCCCTGCCTCCTCTTTCCAGTTCTTTTCCTGTTTGCCTAGATGAAGGGCAGAGCCATTAAGTTCGCTCCTTAGGCAAAGATCTAACCAGGTAAAGAGATGGAAGTCTTCCCTTTGTGCACACCTTCTGCATTGTCAAGTGATTCTCTGGTCCCCCTCACTTGGCTGGGGTAGAGGGTGGGGGCAACCACAGCATTCCCATTGGGCTGATTCGCATTTATGATGATGCTCTTTCTCCCTCATTAATTTTAGACATTAGGGAGGGGGGAATGTTTAGAGCAAGGGTCAACAAACTACAGCCCAAGAGACAAATCAGGCCATTGCCTGTTTTGAAATAAAGTTTTATTGAAACACATATGTTCACATATTGTGAACCATATTTTCACATATTGTCTATGGTTGCTTTGAACTACAGTGCCAGAGTTGAGTAGTTGCAACAGAAACTGTACCCACAAAGCGGAAAGTATTTACTATCCATCTGGCCCTTCCCAGAAAAAGATTGCTGACACCTGGGTTAGAGAATCATAGTTGATTGTAATAAGACTGGTTTTGCCATCTCAAGAATTCCTGGTGGAGATCTATGACCCTGGTCCTGTGGAACTTAACACCCTTTTCACCTCTGTACTGGCTCTTGTCACTAATTTCAGGACAAGAGGCTAGATCCTGTTTAATATCCTGTTGCAATTGCTTAGATACACTTACACACACCCTTTGAAGTTTATCTCTTTGCTTAATAGTTTATTCTTTGGTTCATAGACTAAAGTCACCCATTTAAATAATATTAATTGAATTATTTATATCCAAGATTCAGTGTGAGTTTCAGAGACAGAGAACTATTTCCCACTCCATCCCTGAAGGAACTTATAATGTCTGAGATCTCTGAATAACAAAGAACTAAGCCTTGGCTTTGTCGACAGTCTTCATTGTACGTTTGTTTTCTATTTTACTAATTTCTACTATCTTTGTAATTTCTGTTCTACATTCTTTGGGTTTATTTTGATGTTGATTTTCTAACTTCTTAACAGGGATGCTTAGCTCATTAATTTTCAGCTGTCATCTTTTCTAATACATGCATTTAATGCTATAAATTTCCCCCTTGGCACTACTCTAGCTACACCCCCACAAGTTTTATTTTCACTATCAAAATATTTTCTAATTTCCATTGTGGTATCTTTTTTGTCTCGTGAGTTATTTAGAAATGAATTGATCAATTTCTATACATATGAGGATCATCTATTTACTGTTTAAACATTTCTTGCTTAATTGCTTTTTGGTCAAATATATACTCTGTATATTTCCAGTTCTTTGAAATTTGTTGATTCTTGCCATCTGGCTTAGTATGTGGTCAATTATTATAAATGTTTTAAGTGTGCTTGACACAAAGATTGTTGGTTACAGTGTTCTCTTTATGGACAATAAGTCAAATTTGTTAACTGTATTTTTTAAAAATCTTAAATAGTCTTATTGATTTTTTTTCCTGCTTCTTTTATCAGTTAACAAAAGAATAGGTGAAAATCTCCTATTATGACTGTAAATGTGGCCATTTTCCCTTATTCTGTCAATTTTTGCTTTATACATTTTGAGGCTATGTTATCAGCCACATACACATATGAACAGTTATGTCTTCCTGGTGAATTAAACCTTTTATGAAATGACTCTCATTATTAGTAATGTTTTTTGTCTCAAAGAGAGCTTTCTTTCTGTGTTTCCATGGTATGTCTTTTCCATCATTTTACTTTCAACCTTATGGTATCCTTATATCCCTTTCCTTTTTTGGGGAGAGGGGTTGGGGGAGAAGATTGGCCCTGAGCTAACATCTGTTGCCAATCTTCCTCTTTTTTTTGCTCAAGGAAGATTGTCCCTGAGCTAACATCTGTGGCAATCTTCCTCTATTTTGTATGTGGGATGCCATCACAGCATGGCTTGATAAGTGATGTATAGGTCTGTGCCCAGGACCCAAACCTGCAAACCCCAGGCCACTGAAGTGGAGTGTGCAAACTTAACCACTATGTCGCTGGGCTGGCCTCTATCCTTATTTTTCTGATGTAACTATTGTGAGCAATGTATAGTTTTTTTTTTAATCTTATCAGACAATTTAACTGGAACATTTAGTTCAATTACAATTAATATGATAACATATTTGGATTTAATTTGCCATTTTACTCTATGTTTTTAATTTTCCCACCTCTTTCTTATTCCCTTTTCTCTTGTTTGACTTAATTATTTTTATTGTTCTACTTTTTTTTTTTGCTTCAGTAGTTTGGAAGTTATATACTCTTACATTAATCTTCTAATGGTTACCCTATAAAATATAGCATGCATTCTTGACTTCTCAAAATTTAACATTAATGGAGGGGCTGGCCCCATGGCCGAGTGGTTAAGTTTGCACACTCCACTGCAGGTGGCCCAGTGTTTTGTTGGTTCGAATCCTGGACGCGGACATGGCACTGCTCATCAAACCACACTGAGGCAGCGTCCCACATGCCACAACTAGAAGGACCCACAACAAAGAATATACACTATGCACCGGGGGGCTTTGGGGAGAAAAAGGAAAAAAATAAAATTTAAAAAAAAAATTTCAACATTAATGGGTACTTTTACTCTCCGCCCAGATGATGCTATAGAACACTTAGCATTAGAATACTATAACTCTACCTAACTTTGAACACTATAACTCCATTTACCTCTTCCCAATTAATATGCTATGGTTTACTGTATATTTTAGTTGTGTATACATTTTTAAACTCATAAGACATTATTATTACATAGCCAATGCTCAATTTACCATTTTTACTGATTTTCATTCCTTCCATCATCTCCAAGCTTCTGTCTGAGATCATTTTCCTTCTTTATGAAGAATATTCTAGAATTTCCTTTAGTGTGGCTCTGCTGGTATTGATTCTCTCGTGTTGTGGTTTTGAAATGTCCTTATTTTACCTTTGTTCTTGTGTATTTTTTGCTGGGTACAAAGTTCTTGGTTGGCATTTATTTTCTTTTAGCACGTCGTAATGTCTTCTGACTGTCTCCTGGCTTCCATTGTTACTGTTGAGAGGTCAGCTGATGGTTGACCTCATGCTGTTTTGAAGATAATTCCAATACTCCCACCCTGTTCTTGTTTTAAGATTCTTTAGTTTGTTTTGGTTTTGGTTTTCTGCAGCTTAGCTATGGTGTCTCTGGGCATGGAATTCTATTTGCTGAATTTCATAGATTTTAAAGTTCGCCTTTTTGCTTCGCATTTTAATATTTCTGAAGTCAGGATGGATCTTACAACTAAAGGCCTTTTATAGTAGCTGCCAGCCAGGCAGCAATTGTGGTGTAATTATTATTCTCTGCACATGGGCAAACGAGGTCATGGTTAAGCTTGAGTGACTTCAAGGCCTCCACAGTCAGCTGTTTTGGACTCTGAATTTTGTCCCCTGGCTCAGGGTTCAGCACACTATGGCTAGTAGTCTGGCTGCCTGTTTTTGCACATAAAGTTTTATTAGAACACAGCCATGCTCATTTTTTATGTATTTTCTATGACTGCTTTCTTTAAAACCTTTTTGAATGTTTTGTTGATTCTCAAAGCTTTGTTTCCACCAGAAGATCCTGATGGCTACATTAACAATCTCATTGATGTTCTTTTTTGTTATTGTTGCACACATTTTTTTTATTGTGGTAAAAGACACGTAACAAGAAATTTACCATCTTAACCGTTTGTAAGTGTACAGTTCAATAGTGTTAATTGTATTCACGTTGTTTTGAAATAGATCTCCAGAACTGTTTCATTTTACAAGTTTGAAACTCTATACTTATTAAATAACAAGTTATCTTTTTCCCCTCCCCTGAGCCCTGGTAGCACCATTCTACTTTCTATCTCTATGATTCATAATTGCCTACTTTAGATACTCATATAAGTGGAATCACAGAGTATTCATCTTTTTGTGACTGGCTTATTTCACTTAGCATAATGTCCTCAAAGTTCATCTATGTTGTAGCACATGACAAAATTTCTTTCCTTTTTAAGGCCGAATAATATTCCATGCTGTGTTTTGTTTATCCATTTATCTGCCAATGGACATTTGGTTTGCCTTCGCCTCTTGGCTATTATGAATAGTGCTGCTGTGAACACGAGTATGCAAATATCTCTACTCTGACTGCTTTTACACTATAATTGCAGAGTTAAATAGTTATGATAGAGAACCAGAGACTATATGGCCTGCAACCCTGAAATGTTTACTATCTGGACTTTTAAGGAAAAGTTTTCAGACCTAGCCCTGTGAGACAGTTGAGCCACCTCTCAGCTGTTTTTCCCATATTGGAAATCTCTAGATTTCCATTTCTCTAGTATCTTGGTTTAGCAATTCCTCACTATCTTGCTAGCTCTTGGATGCTATTAGAAAGGACATTTTTATATTTCATCCAGCTCTCTAGTTGTTTTCAGCAAGAGAGTTGGTCTGAATCACCTAGTCTGTTATTAACAAAAGTAAAAGTCAGGGCTAGTACCTTTTAATAAATTCCTTTTCTGTTTAAATCAGCCAGAATCAGTTTCTGTTGATTGCTGTTAAGAATCTTGTGAGATAAAATTTTTTTTCTACTTGGAAATATAAAAAAGATTCCACTTCATTGTTTCTTGAGAAAAACACCCAGCTATTTTGGATGTTTTATGCTGCTGGGAAAACAGGCAAAAAGAAAGATCATGATTTGGGCTAGAGTAATAGCACTGATGATGAAGGGTAAATGGAGTTTCTGCTGCACTTGAAGGGCTGAGAGGATTATGCTTGGAAGCTGGCTTCTGGTACTACCATGTACAGAGGTACAAGTTAATAGGAGCCCAGATCTGCCTCATCCTGCTGTGTCACAAAGGTCAGAGTTCCTTCAGGAACGATGACTTACTTGGTCATACCACCAGATGAAGTAGCTGAATCAGCTGAGATTTTGGGTGTCTTTGTTTGTTTGTTAGTTCATTGGTTTTTTGGTAACTTTTCATATTGATATATTTTCAACCTTACAGAAAGATTGAAATAATAGTACAAGGAACTTCCTTATATCATTTTACTCAGATCAACCAATTGTTTAGCTATGTCTCATTTTCTTTGCCATTCTGTGTATGTGTGTGTGTCGATACATGTTTTGAAACATTTGAGAGTATGTTGAAGACATCATGCCACCTTACATACTAAACACTTAGGTACTTCCTAAGTACAAAGAAATTTTTTTATATAATCAGGAAATTTGACATTGACACAATTGTATTATCTAATCTATAGTCTATATACAATTTTTTTCTATTGTCTCAATAATGCCCATCTTATTTCTTATCCTTTTCTTTAAACTTCCAGTTTAGGATCTAATCCAGAATCATGTGTTGCATTGATTTTCATTTCTCTTCAATCTCCTTTACTCTAGAACTATTCCCCAGGCTTTCTGGATTTCCATATCTTTGAAGAATACAGGCCAATTATTTAGTACAATGTTAATCAATTTTGGTTTGTTTGATAAGTTTTCTCATGACTACAAATTCAATTTATGCAGTTTTGGTAGGAATACCACTAAAGGAATGTTATGTCTTTCTCAGTGCTTCCTATCAGAAGGCACGAGTTGATTTGTCCCAATGTTAGTGATGTAACTTTGATCACTTGGTTAGGTGACGTCTCCAGGTTTTTTCACTGTAAAGTTACTATTGTATGTTTATAGTTAATAAGTAATCTGTAGGGAGATATTTTGAAGCAATGTGAATATTTCGTTTACTATCAAACTTTCACCCATTAGTTTTAGCAACCATTGATGATTTCCTAACTCCATCATTCCTTCCTTATTTATTAGTTGGCCTTTTGCTGTAAAAGCTTTCCCTTCTCTTCCATTTGTGTACGCATATATGTATGTATGTATTCATGTATAGATCCATGGACTCTTAATTTATTAGACTACAATTTATTACTATCATATCTATTTTGATGCTCAAAGTGTCTCAGACTAGCCAGTAGGAGCTCCTTCAGGGTGACTTCTGTGCCTTTTGATGTGTTCTCATCATTCTTTGAGCACTACCCTACTTTATGGTGCCACATTACATTGCAGACACATCTTCTACTTTCTCTGCCCAAGCTCTGGAACCAGCTTTTTCTTCAAGGAGCCCTTGACTGGTTGAATTTTTAACAAAGTCAAGGAATACATTGGCAAAGGTAAGTCCTAACATCCAACTGCAATTTGTGGTCAATAGCAGAACCACGGTCTCAACGTGTCCCCTTTGCAGAGAGGTCCTGGCTGACAGCCTAATCTAAAGGAGCCCTTCCACCTCCACATCTTGACCTCTATCACCTCTACCTGTTTTATTTTCTTCACAGAACTTTATCTCTATCTAAAATTATCTTGTTTGTTGGTATATTTTGTAATTTTCCTATCTCTTCAACTAGAATCTAAAAGATCTACCAGTCTTAATACATAGCTATATACCCATGACCTGAACCTGGCACAGTTTATTTGTTAAATACACAAATAAATGAGTGGAATCTTCCTACTCAAAAATCCTATGAAAACACAGCAATATTTCTCTAGCTCTATTTTATATTTATGGAAGTTTTTCAAATGACATTTGTCTAGATTCCCACCATTCCTTAGGAAAGTTTCTTGGTCACATATTCAGAAAGGAAAATTTCCATGTATGGTAATGACTACAACATCAGTGTTTTAGTAGATTTCCTACATTTTCAAATATTTCTCCCCAGCCTATAATGTAGTGAAATCCCTCTGTTGCTTTTTGTAACCGTTACCCCAAAAGAATTCGTGTTGTCACTGTGGTTACTCTTTAAGCCATTTTTCTTCCACTGGGTCATCTCTGATGCAATTGGAAAGTCTAATTCAAATACTTCCTCTTGGGTCCTCTGTGAAACCCACCACATGAATGCTAGTCATGGAGTTACCATGCCTCACCTGCTCAGAGGTATGTGGAAGCAAATCACCAATGGTGTCAAGTACCAGAGTTTAAATGTGTAGACATGGCAGTTACCAGTGCTTTTCCTCCTAGCTCTTCATGACCCATTAAACCTACTTAGTAAATTCTGAGAAAATGAATCTAAGTATTTATTTTATTAAATAAAACTTTTTTAAAAAGCCCTCTAAAACCCAACTTTTTTTTTTGAGGAAGATTAGCCCTGAGCTAACATCTCCCACCAATCCTCCTCTTTTTGCTGAGGAAGATTGGCCCTGAGCTAACATCTGTGCCCATCTTCATCTACTTTATATGTGGGATGCCTGCCGCACCTGGGATCACAACCAGTGAAGCCCGGGCAGCTGAAGCGAGTGCGCGAACTTAACTGCTACGCCACCAGGCTGGCCCTAAAACCCTACATTTTTGCCTTGTGTAAAGCTGGTGGCCTCAAGTTGAAATAATTGATTTTAACTAAACTTTCACTAACTTTTTCAACTATTTCTCCTAACATCCTCTGTTTCTGATCACATCATACCTGAGATCACTCCTAAAGGTTAACACTTGAGGCTGGTCATCAGTTTCTGAATTTGGTCTCCCTTTTTCAAGAACTCTTTACTTTTGAATCATTGGGCCCACTTATCTAATACAGCCCCCAGGATTCTTCCTGAGACGTAGGTCAGGCTTCCTGAGCTCACAACAGGACTCCTCAAGGTTAATCTTCTAGACAGCACCGTGCATTCCCACCACGTTCAAAGCTTGTAGGTGTTGCTCATGGAAAAGGGAGCATGGTCAGCTTCACTTCATACCCTCTTCCTCTTAGAGACATGACTGCTAGTCCTAGTGTCAAGGTCAGAACGTGGACCTGGGAAAGCGTTGACCTCTAGCGTCTTTCCTGGTGGCTTGGCCTCTTAATCCCTCAACCATCCTGGCCAGAAGGGGGAGTAGTTACAATAGGAACTTTCCAGTTCAGGCATTAATCTTCCCAAACTCCAACTATTTGCCTAATCTGTTCAGCGGGATACCTACTCCAGTTTCCCACTTGAAACAGGCTGCTACACTAAATTCTAACTGTTAAAAAAATTAGGAGTCGTGACCTTTTCCTCTCTCTCTCTTTTTTTTTTTTTGAGATTTTATCTTTTCCTTTTTCTCCCCGAAGCCCCATGGTACATAGTTGTATATTGTTCATTGTGGGTCCTTCTAGTTGTGGCATGTGGGATGCTGCCTCAGCGTGGTTTGATGAGCAGTGCCATGTCCGCGCCCAGGATTCGATTTGATGAGCAGTGCCTTGTCCGCGCCCAGGATTCGAACCAACGAAACACTGGGCTGCCTGCAGCGAAGTGCACAAACTTAACCACTCAGCCACGGGGCCAGCCCCTCTTTTTTTTTTTTTTAAGATTGGCACCTGAGCTAACATCTGTTGCCAATCTTCCTTTTTTTACTTTTTTCTTCTTCTCCCTGAAGCCCCCCAGGACATAGTTGTATATTCTAGCTATATGTCCTTCTGGCTCTACTGTGTGGGATGCCACCTCAGCGTGGCCTGATGAGCAGTGCTAGGTTGGCACCTAGGATCCAAACTGGTGAAACCCTGGGCTGCTGCAGCAGAGTGCACGAACTTAACCACTCTGCCATGGGGCCAGCCCTTCCTCTCACTTTTGAAATAATATGTGCAAAGAAAAAAATTTCAAAACTGAAGTCATCCATAATTCCATCAAGCAACCAAAAAAAGAGATAGCAACTGAGATTTTTTTTAAATGAGAATCTTAATATATTTTGATTTATATTTATTTTCCAGTTTATTATTCATAATCCAATAAAAAATATCTACCAGAAACCTGAATAAAAACTCCAACATCATGCACAAGAGTTAAATGTGCCCTTTAATGTTGGGAAAAACTCAAGGGTAGCTGCTGTCACTGCTACCATTTAAAATTGTATTTAGAATTTCTGCCAATGTAAGAAGATAAGAATAAATATGATGAGTAAATACTGAGAAGGAAAAGGCAAAACTGTTATTAATAGACAAGTACCAGAAAATGCAATACATTGAGAAACTATTGGAAATAATAAAAAAGTTCAGTAAAATCCACCTACAGGATCAAAATCAATTGTTTTCCTTTACACTATCAATAGCAAAATACTTTAAAAATCCCATTCCCAATAGGCACAAAGAATTCTATAAAATATATGACAATGAACATAACATGGTGTGCAAGATGTACATGAAAACTTATGTATTAGTATTATTACTAATTATTATTATTAGTAGTAGTATATGTACTGTATTAGTGAAGGTCATACAAGAGGACCTGAATAAATAGACATATTGACAGCTCGATGTCAATATTAATCAATATAAATTCTGTGCAAATTCCATCAAAATCCCAATAGGATTTTTCAAGGAATTTGATAAGCTGTTTTTAATATTTGTTTACAGTGAATGAGCAAAAATAGTCAAGAAAAAGTTGAAAAAGAATGATAAGAGTCTCTCTGTTTTGCCACATATCAGAGATCTGCAGTAATCTTTAAAATATGATTTTGGCACATGCATAGACCAAAAGATCAATAGAACAGAACAGAGTCCAGAAAAAGACCCACAAGTATATAAGAACTTAATACATGATCGTATTGGCCTTTTAGATCAATGGGGAAAAGTTGGTATTGGATAATTGGCTTTCCTCAATAGAGTAAAAATTTAGATCCCTACCTGAAATCATATGACAAAATAAGTTATAGATAGTGTGAATGCTAAAGAGTTAAACATGGGGGATAAAACTACAAATATCGAAGAAAATATAGATGAATTTTTTATTATCTTTGGATGGGGAACATGTTACAGGTAAGGTTTTCCAGAAATCAGGCTATAAAATGGCAATTAGTGCGGAAGGGAGCACTTCCGATTCACTTCATATTTATGGAGGAAGAGAAGGAAGCAGAATTGAGTAGAGAAGTTGGGCTACGGTGCAATCACAATAATGCCTCAGTCCACCCCACCTGGAGCTCATAAGTTGCAATGGGCCCAAGTTAAGGTGAAGGCATTGGGCCCTTATAGCCCCACATCATCCAGGCATTGGGTGCAGGCTGACTCCAGACAGGATGTGATCTTGGGTGAGGTCACTCTCTTCAGCTGAGGGTAATTCTTGGAGAAGGCTGACAGTTTCAGTCCTGGGTAGATCCCATTTGTGCAGTGCTGCAACCACACTTGAGCAGCACAGATCAATTTAATCCTATAAGTTTAGGGAGCAGCTCCTTCAAGATCTGGTGAGTGTCTTTTCTTGGGGGAAAACTTACGAAGGGAAGATTAGTGGAATGACCTACAGCTTGCACTATTGCAGCTTGTCCTGATGCCGTAACTGATACCCAGTGTCTCCATCCTCTATTTCCCTTAGTCTTCACTAGCACCTCTGTTGGTCTGGATGGCTTATTTGGTGAGGTGACCCAGACTCTCAGCTGAGGGTCTGAGCTTCTGATCACCATGTACTTCTTAGACTATGGCTACTGTACTTGTCATGTATTCTCAAAGTTGAATAAGGGAACAGTAAGAGATGCTTGAGTGGTGTATCTTGTAATGCCAAAAGGTAAGACAGTGTTCAAGAAAAAAAAACCCATAGCGATGGAGGACTGAGGGACTCGGAAGCCAACCCTTGGCTGAACTGGAACAATTTGAGAAAAAAAACCCTACTATTGGATTACAGCTCAAAGTATAAAATAAATATTCATGAGTCCATACTGTTATAAATAAATAAATTGGGGAAAAGAGACAAATCTGTACAGAAGAATTCCAAATAATTTATGTAGATGCTCTGAAGGAGGTGGAACATAACTCCCTGCTCCTTAGGTACGGGCTGTGAATAGTCACTTCCTTCCAAAGAATACTGGATGGAAAGGGGAAAAAAGAGTTACTTTACAGTGGAGAAATGTGACAAACACTACTTCAGCCAGGTGACCAAGGTCAGCATCAACTATGATGACATCATGGTGATAGCATGTTTTCTTGATATGAGGTGGTGAAATGGCACTTTATCTTTGTGGTCTTCCTGGTCCACACCCCAAAATCAAATCTAATCATCAGAAAAAAGAGCAGATAAAATCAACTGGAGGGAAGGTTACAAAATACCCAACCAGCACCCCACAAAATTGTCAAGGTCATCAAAACCAAGGAAGTCTGAGAAAGCTACAGTCAAGAGAAGCCTATGGAGACATGATGACCAAACGCAATGTCATATCCTGGAACAGAAAAGGACATTAGGTAAAAATTTAGAAACCTAAATAAAGTGTGAACATTAGCCATTCATTCTGATCTTCTCTATCATTCCCAATTACTTTACCCAACACCCTACAAAGGAAAATTTTAATTATTTTTCAGTAGATGGGTATTTTTTAGACAGGTGTGTGGGTATGTATGAATGTATTTATTTCTGTCTTTTTAAATGCTAGGAGAATTACCTTGCTAACCATGCTCTTTAATGGATGTTAACCAACCATGAAATAAAAATACATAATAGCCCCAAAGGTGGAAAACAATATATTAGTTTATTTCCAAGAAAACAACATAGAACATCATCAAAGACAAAGACAGATTCAGTAGTTTCAGGGCATCCCCATGGGCTAGCAGAAACCCGTTAGCCCAAACACTACGCTCTTCCAATATTACAGTATTTGAGACAGAGGAGAGATGACCACCAACAGACATGTAAACATCTTCTATTCCAAAAGATTTCTAGTTCTACATGAGAAAGATCCAGTGTAAACCATTTCCTCTTTTCAGGTGGTGTCATTTAAATAATTTGGAAAAAGATGATTTTTAGACTATGCTGTTAGCTCTAGATGTGTTCCCCACCCCTCAACCCTTTACCCGCCAATACGGTTCCATCTTTTTCAGTAGCAAGAAAAAGAAGGATTTACTTCAAAGTCATTCCCTTTAAATATGATTAACATTCAACAGGCACAATTACAGAAAAAAAATCGTGTTGATTAAATGTATCATTAGTTGTAGTAACTGCTTTTCATTAGAATAAATAAATATTAAGGAACTCAATGAATTAGAGGAATACAAAAGTAGACTTCACATTTTCTGAGGTGACAGGACTTTTTCCCAATATTAACACTGAGAACATTCTTCAAACCTACCTCCTCTGGTATACTAAATATGGCTTTATTTCATCTTCTCTAAATAGTCCACCTCAGGAAATGAACTAAGAAGACCAGTAAGAGAATCCAAATTCTCAGACAGAGAACTTGTTTCCTATGCTTATTATCAACCTCTCTCAGCCTCACTTAATTCATCTGCAAAACGGGGGTTATCCTGTGAACCTCCCAAGAGAGTTGTGAGGTTTGAATGCAAGGAGACATATAAAGGAGCCCGCAGAATGCCTAGAACACAGTAGGCTTTAGCTTCTGTCTCCTCCTTCCCTTTCCTCTTTTAAATAATCTCTGATTTAAACCTTGACTTGTAATTACTGCTATCCTTGGCCCAATATCACAATCTACAACCCTGCAGATGAATAGATTAAAATACAGCCACTCTGTAAGACTCTCTTAGAGCGGCCTTTCCGTTAACATTATTACCAAGATATGTAGAGTGAAATAGCTTCCATGCTACTTTTCCTGCTTATCTCAGCACGTGTCTGGTGTATAACAGACACTCAAGAAATATTTATTAACTGCATGCTGAATGAATGAATTGGATGAGTGAGCAGACAAGGGATAACTGACAGAGAGGCTCAGCCACAATTGAAAGCTCTTAAAAGTCTAGACATTCTGATCAGCACCAGGCATTGTAGGGTTACTCAGAGAATACTACGGAGCTGTGAAAGCCTCACAGGATAGAACTTGGGCTCCATTTTGCAAGTAAGATAAGTTTGGTGGGGGTGGAGGGCGGTGACCGAAGAGGAAAGTGATTCATTCTGAGGTGTTAGAGACTTGAGACTACATCCACGCAATAGCACCTTTCTTCTAGGAATATCTTCATTCTGAGAGAACTTTTCAGTCCTCTCAATGAAACGACAGAAGGAGGATCAGAGCACATTATGACACATAGTCGAGAAATGTTCTGTTTCCCTGGGGTCCTTTTACTGAAACAGCAGGCAGTGACTGATATCTGAGAGCACATCCTGTCACCTGTTAAGGACTTCAGATTCTGTACAGAACTTTAGACACAGTAAACTGAAAATGTTAGTGTTGAAACTCAGGAACGAGATCTAGTCCTCAATTCTAGTTGCTCAAGTTCTAAAGGAGATTGGTGAATTACTCAGAAAGCTGTTTCTATGCCTATGTGTGGTTGAGCAAAGAGGACTGGTACCCATTTATACGTGGCTATAGATCTGTTATAAATGGTTCCTTCTTCAAAAAACCCAGTTCTTAATTTCCTAAATAGAATTATCTACAATTTTCCTTTTCATTAGAACATCTATATATGATGAGTATCTGGTGTTAAGATCTGACGGCAGCTAAATTTATCATTGATCAGAACAATAGATTGATACAGAGGGGACCACCGGGGTGGCCAAAGTTCCAGGATGGCTCTGTGCAGCCATCCTGTGAGCATATTTCACAGTGTCCAGTGGATGTCGTAACACAGCATAACGTAGCCAGGTCCTGAAGCATAACCTTCGTCCCGAAACTGTTACTATAACCAAGGCAAAATTCTCTCACAAAGAAGGGCTCTCCTTCCCAACTGCAATTCCCCTTCAATCCTGAGTTGTAGGCGATCAAAAATACCAGCTGGGCTGTATGGCAGTTTCACTCTGATTTAGGGTCCTTTCTCGAAGCCTCAGTTCTAGGCATTCCACAGTCAGGGGGTATGTAGTAAGCTCAAACTTGTTGGCAAAGAGGCTTGGCGAATTAATCAACCACTTTAAGTCACCATTTCCATAGATACAAATGCCATGTACGTAGTGGCCTGCAAAGGAGAAAACAGGAAACAGTCAAAACATCCTTGTTTTCAAAAGTCAGGGTAGTGAACTTGCAGTGAACTTGGTCAGGCCTCCTCCCTGAGCTCCGGGAGGCTAGCTATCCAAATGCCTACTTTCTATCTCCGCTTAAATGAGTAACAAACCTCCCCAATATAACATGTCAGGGCTGAACTCATTAATCCCCTCCAAGTTTACCCCATCGTAATCCACGGCAATTCTATTCTTCAGTGCCCTCTGCACTTCTCTCACTCCCCTGTCAGCGATTCTGTCGGCTCAACCTTCCAAATAGTAACAGAATTTGACCACTTTTCATCACCTCCACTACTACCATCCTGGTCCAGGCCGCCTCCATCTTCCTTTCTAGATTCTTACAATAATAACAGGTTTCCACTGCCTCCACCTTTGCCGGTTAGTATATTCTCAGCACAACAGCCAGAGTGATCATTTTAAATGTAAGCAGAATATGCCTCCTCTGCTCAAAATCCTCTAACGGCTTCTCATCTCATGCGGAGTAAAAGCCAAAATCCTAGCAATGGCATTCAAGACTCCTCAGAGTCTAGCCCCTTCTAACTTGGACTTACCTCCCGCCACTTGCTCATTCACTTATAACCCTTAACGACTCTTGCTCATTCACTTCAGCCACTCTGGCCTCCTTGCTGGTCTCAAGCACACTGGGCACACTCTGCCTGAGAATTTGTGTTCGCTCCTCGTCCTCTGGACCACCCCCTTCTCCCAGACATCCTCAAGGCTCCCTCTTACACCCCAGGTCTCTGCTTCAAGGCCATCTTCTCAGTGAGGCCTTCTCTGACCTCCTTTCCTCCTTCCCCGATTCATTTTTCTTTGGCACTTATTACTAACTGATGTATTTATGTATCAGTGCCACGAAGGAAAATAATATTTTGTTCATTGTATTTCTTTCCAGACAATTGTTTATTGTCTTTCTCCCCAGACTAGAATATAAGCTCTTGAAGAGCTGAAATTTGAGATGATTTTGTTCATTTCTGTGTCCCCTGCATCTGCAACAGTGCCCAGTAAATATTAGGTGTTAAGTTAATACTTGTTGAATAAAAGGATGGAGAAGGATGAGTGGAGAGTGAGTGGATGGGTAGAACTGAGAAACATCAGGGGGATGGATGATGGCTTCAGCTGGGAAAAATGCCTCTGGAAAAACTGTGGAGATGGGAATTTTCACTAGAATAGGAAGTTTTGTGGGGTAATGGGTTAGAAACAAGAATGGTAGGAAGTTGGAACTCTTTTCCAGAGGTTTCTTGGCATACAGTAGAACTACTGCGGTTGACTGACTGAAAACAGATGAAAGGGTTGGGCCTTTTTAATCCTATAAATATGGAGAGTCATTGAAGATTTTTGAATAGAAGAATCAAATGATGAAATTGCTGTTAGCAAGATTGATTTTCCTGCACTTTGCAGGCTACGTTAGAAACCAATCAAGAGATTGAAGTAATGACTTAATGCAAACCAGAGTGCTCATTCAGTTAATGATTGCTGTGAGTGGGAAAGGAAGGGTATTAGAGGCAGAGCACGGAGGGACTGACAGGACGTGGTGATTCATTTGATGTGTCTGGGAAGAAGTACAAGAGAGAGTGAAAATCACTGGGGAAAAGAGCCAGGCTGGTGGAAGTTAAACAATAACTGGGTGGTGAGAAGAACTGAATGCCTAGGCAGCATGAACATGCTTAAGAAGATGGAAGTTGACAGGAGAGAAGACTTCAGTCTGGATCAAGCAAAGGAGGCAGAGACAACTTGGTCCTCAGGATAAAGGCAATAAGATCTGAGATGCTGAGAATGCAGGAGAGTAAGGGGATAATTTAGGAGGACCCACACATGACTGTGACTGCAAATGGTGGCTTTGGTTGTGAGTACAGGTAACTTTTCCTCTTGAAACAAGAGGGAACAATGAGAGAATGGTCTGAAATCTCTAAGACAGAGGAAAAGGATGACATGACAAAGGAACTTATGGGGTAACTGTGATGAAATGTCTTGAAAGTTCTTCCTAAAGTTGACATTATCACCTTTTGAGAGTGAAAAGGCTGTTTTAGCATAAGAGTGAGAGCTTAAAGATGAACAGGAAAGTTGAAAAGGTGTATGCTGGAAAAGGCACCAGGAAAATAATGAGGTGAATAAAAGAAGTAGCAGGCAGGAGGGTCTAGCTGAAGTTAGATAGCAGGTCCCTGTGGTGGGTAAGTTTAGGACAGTTCAGTAACATTCTCCAGCAGTGTTCTGCTAGGGAAACACAAATGGCAAAAAGCAGATGGTGCTAATGATTGAGTGTAGGAATTGGGCTTGGAAGGTCAAATGGCAAGGGAACTAAAATGTTACTGAGAAGAGCACCGCACAGTGGCTCACAGCACATAGGCTGGACAATGAGTTCTCAGAAGGAAACTAGTAGAAGGAGGAAGCCAGAAAAGTTGAACCTCTGGAAATCTCAATTATAGAAAAGCAAACACATTGAAAACAACAACAACATATTTAGGTGCAGGGATACAGCAATGAACAAACTGGTCAAAAATCCCAGCCCACTTGAAGCTTCTGTTCTGGGGATAAAGACAATAAGGATGCAAGCTGGTGAAGGAAAGTAGCAGAGATGACAGAGATTGTAATCAGAGATGGGAGCTCCAAGTTCAAGACCATAGAGCTAGAACAGTGCGCTGCGATTCTGAGGGCTAAGAGGGCTCATAAAGTAGGGACACACTCTTGGGTCTGAACAAATCCTATTACTCCCAGCCAAGGGGAAAGGGTTCAGGTTGTATTACTGACTTGCTGGTTTGGCATGCAATGTTCCACCTCCTCTGGATTGGGCCTTTCTCTTCTCCCTATATGGTGGTTTGAGGGACGGTTTTTATGCTCTGAACTCTATAAGGCTGTTAGCTGTTCTTTGGCATAACAGGCATTAAGAGAAGAAAAATGAGACATTGGCCTGAGTGAGGCTTGGGCTACCCAAGCTTTGTGCCGTGTGTAGGTTCCTGGCCAGGGGCTACGGTCATGGCCCCTACCTGTCATGTGATCAGGAAAGGTCCCTAGAAGAATGCAAACCTAACCAGCCTATACCTTCTCTACTGGGGAAGGGTCTGAATACAGGTGATGATAGGGAGACCGCCGGTAAGGGCTCTATTTGTGGGGGTGCGCAGCTGATGCACAGTGGAATGGGAGCTTCTGTGGCAGGGGAGGGCTGGAGCTGCCGGGTAATGACATCACATAGGTCCCTGTTGTGGATGTTGAGGTCCTCCAGTGTTACAGCTGGAGAAGAGGTAGAGAAGCAGATCAGAGGATGCCTGCAGTGGTCCTAGAGGGAGGGTGATAGGGGTTATGGAAGGATGTGGAAAAGACATGTCCCGAATATTGGGACCCTGACTGATGGTGTTGGTCCATTTTCTAAAGAAGACCCAGGAGATCAAAGAGCAAAGCAATCTCCCCCCATCCTCCTCCTTCCACTAGGAGGGTAGGCTGTGATGAGAATGCAAGCAGGTGGCATGAGCCACTTCTGGGGAAAATGTGGGCTGCTTAGGTAAAGATATGAATATGCTTGAGAATGGACTGAAATTTCTCTACCGTGACATGAGGATGTTGCTGTCCACAGCGGAAGGGGACTCTCAAGAGACAGACATGAGAAGGAGGCTGAGAGTAATGGAGAGCCGTAGAGAACAGATTTAGAGGTTTTCATCTAAAATATTAGGTGTAGAGGAGATAGACTGATAAGTGAAGCCACAGATTGAGTGGAATAACAAGGCTTTACCTTGTTATCACAGGAAGAAAGGTCAAACCTCCATATTCACTCACTAGTTCATTTGCTTGATCACTCCCTGAATAAATATTCCTTGCATGCAGTTATGGGCTTACTTGTGTCTCTCCCCCTAGTTTATACGTTGAAGTCCTAACCCCCCCAGGGCCTCAGACTGTGACTGCATTTGCAGACAGGGTCTTTAAAGAGGGAATTAGGTTAAAATGAGGTCATGTGGAGGGTCCTAACCCGATATGACTGGTGTCCTTATAGAAAGAGGAGATTAGGACACAGGTAGACACAGAGGGAAGACTACATGAAGACACAGGGAGAAGACAACCAGCTGCAAGCAAAAGAGAGAGGCCTCAGGAGAAGCCAAACCTGCAGCCATCTTGATCTCGGACTTCTAGCCTCCAGGATGGTGAGGAAGTAAATTTCTGTTGTTTAAGCCCCGCAGTCTGCAGTACTTTGTTATGTTAGCCCTAGCGAACAAACACATATGCCCACTATGTACCGGGCAACAGTGTGAGCGGAATGTACACTAGGACCGACAAAAACCCTTCTGCATAAGGTTCCAGAGAAATAAAAACTATTTAAGTTTTCTAGTTCTTGTCCACTTGGAGGAGAAATCTCTCTTGTTAGTATCACCTGCCGTCGAGTCAGAACTGCAGCAAATACCTCCGAGCCACCCGGAAGCCTGTCTGTAGGGGGCAGAGGCTGACGTGAAGGATGGGAGTCCAGCTCCCATGATATCACTCCTCATCCTGACCACTTTTCCTTCCTAACCACTGCACTTCCAAAAGTAACAGAAAGAGAAATAAAAAATAAGACAGCAGCTGTTCCACCGCTCGGTATTTATCCAAAGAACTTGAAAACACAGATGCATAAAGATACATGCACCCCTATGTTCATCACAGCATTATTCACAATAGCCAAGACTTGGAAGCAACCTAGGTGCCCATCAAGGGACGAATGGATAAAGAAGGTGTGGTATTTATACACAATAGAATACCACTCAGCCATAAAAAATGATGAAATCTGGCCATCTGTGACAACATGGGTGGACCTTGAGGGTATTATGCTAAGTGAAATAAGTCAGAGGGAGAAAGTCAAATACCGTATGATCTCACTCATAAGTAGAAGATAAAAACAACGACAAACAAACACATAGCAACAGAGACTGGATTGGGGGTTACCATGGGGGAAGAGGGGAGGTGGGAGGGCAGAGGGGGTGATTGGGCTCACATGTGTGCTAATGGACTGTGACTGGTTTTGGGATGGTGAACATGATGTAATCTACACAGAATTCAAAATATATTATGATGTACATCTGAAAACTATATAACGTTATAATCCAATATTACCGCAATAAAAAAAAAGTAAGACAGCAGAAACTAGCAAGAAGAAAGTACTATTATAATCTAAATCTACCTAGGTAATTATGAGCTGGAGAATGTCTGTGAGATGCTTAAATGTATTTTTCAAGGACTGTGTCTTGAAGCCTCTAGCTCCTCTACTTAATAACTCACAGATTGGTCTAAATATACCAGCAGTTCTCTCCATGAGAACCCTGTATTCCGCAACTACCTCCATGCCAACACCAACAAGCAGTATGGCCTCAGAGTGTGAAATGAATGCCTCACCATGGCAGCCTCCATGTTTATCTTCCATGTCAATCCACTTCACAGCTCTGAGGTTACCGGTCCATGATGCATTTGGCATGGAGCCAGGGACATCTGCAATGTTGATAAAGAAGAAAAGCAAAAATGAGAATCAAGAGGCAAAGTGTCAAGTTCATCGATGAAGCCTTCAAGCCATGCTTATTTTCTTTCAGTATATTATCTTTCACATCAGCCTTTTCATCATGGGTGCAAGACCCCAAAGGCTTGTGATGTGAATAATTAGTGGTTATGAGCCTAGCCTTGCTACCAGTAAAAAGAATCTACCGATTTTTTTCATAATGTGTGCCCAAGCCTGCAAAATAGAGTTTAAGAAATACCATAGCGTGAAACCATAAGGCAGCTGAAAAAGTTGGGGAGTTTTGGTCTCGCTCTCAAGGGGCTTAGTAGAATTTACTTTGAATCCTAATATTCAAATTTTTTAGGACTTTCCAGATGACTTCTATCTTGAAGTGCAAGGTCAAGAAACAAGCTTCTCTATGTCCTTAGTGCTAATAAGTGAGGGTGATTCCAGAGTCGTTCTTATATGAAATTGCACTATTAGGCAAACAGAAGGAAAACGTCTTCTTCACTACATATGGAACTCATAAACAAATCCTTTAACACACTATCCTTTTTATTTGTTGAAGTATTTCTCGAGCATTTGGTATTGCCAAGCATTGTGCCGGACACTGGGGACGGAGAGAGAAACAGGACATGATTTCTGATTGCCCAGTGACGATGAACTGTTTACCCCAAGCAACAGGCTTCAATCTTTGAGTTTTTCCTAGGAAGATTGGTGTGCACTGATCCATTCATCGTCTTTATTTCTTTCAGTTGTTCTTTTGATCGAAAGTTTAACTGATGACTCATTATCTGATTAGTACATTACCTAATTCAGCTGTGAAATGTTAAGAGTTAATCTTGAAAAAGGGGGAAGGAGGCTTGAGGTTGCTATCTTGCTAAGTCAAGGCTTCTCCAGCTCAGCGTTATTGACACTGGGGCTGGATAATTCTTTATTGTAGGGCCTGTCCTGTGCATTGTATGAGGTTTAGCAGCACCCCTGGCCTCCATCACAAGATGCCAGTAGTGCATCTCTCCCAATTGTGACAATCAACAATGTCTTCAGACGTTCCCAAATGTCCCCCAGTTTGAGAAACACTGTGCTAAGCTATCTCAAATAACCTTCTTTGTCTCAAATTTTGGATAGGTCACAGAGATTGAAGGGTCCATTTAATCATATAGAGTATCATCCCCAAGATTTCCACTACTGGAAAGGGAGTATATGGAAATCAACATAAGTGCAACTAAAGGAGGAATATTTTATTTCCTAAGAGCTGCAGCAATTTTCACCAGTGAGAAATGCAGTCTGAACATAATTTTAATGTAATCGCACTACACAAATGATATCTGTAGCCAAACTGCAGCAGTTCTTTCTTAGAAGATCTTCTTCAATATTGGTAAGACATAATGTGGTAGGCAGGATAAGGCCCCTCCTTCCACCAACACACACTCGAAGAAGTCCGCATTCTAATTGCTGGAACCCGAGAATTGTTACGTTACATGGCAAAGGGAAATTAAGTCTGCTCATCAGTTGACCTTAAAATAGAGAGATTACCCTGAAACACCCAGATGGGCCCAATGTAATCATAAGGGTCTTTACAGTGGAAGACGGAGGTGAAGAGTTGGTCGCAGTGGTGCAGTGTGAGAAGGACTTGATTTGTCTTTGCAGTTTGAAGACAGAGGAAGGGGCTAAGGAATCTGTGTGGCCTCCAGAAGCTGGGAAAGGCAAGGAAACGGATCCTGCCCAGACCCTACAGAAAGGAACGTAGCCCAGCCAACGTCTTGATTTTAGCCTGATGACACCCATGTCAGATTCTGACCTATAGAACTGTAAGACAATACATTTATGTTGTTTAAACTGCTAAGTTTGTGGTAAATTGTTACAGTGGCCAATAGAACCCTAATATACATGCTAATGAGAAAAAAATAACCCAAGATGATGGATACTTTTTAATAGGAAAAAAAATTGGACAAGACTAATACTTTTAAAGAAGTTTGTATTAGGCACATAAAATGTTTTCCTCTTTAAAAACATTAATAAAAACATGCATTTTCAGAAGAAAAAAGCTCTTCTCTTTTGCCCTGATGTCACCTTATAATTATATGATCATTTAAATCAAGAACTGGACCGAGGTCTCGCAACTAAAATTAAATTTGGCTCCGCCTTTCCTGTAAATAGCATGAGTTTTTATCCCCTAAGACTCTCTATAAGGCAAGATTCTTCCTTTCTTGCTGCCAAATTTGGAAACTTTGCTTATAAATGTTGACTATTTAAGAAAAATACTATTAAGCAACACTTCTTCCTATTGCTTTAACTTGCATTTTAATACTTTAAAAACTATTTTAGTGTTTGCCTATCCAAAAGAAGCTTCCCTATTTTGTTCTTAGCACACATTTTAAAAGAATTTAAAATAAAACTTGGCTTAGTTAAGTTGGGGGGTGGGGATAGGGCAGTCTGGAAAGCAAAGAGATAATTTAGTATATTTACTCATGTCAGCAAGGTTAGCCGACATGTATGTGATTTCTATGAGTCTATTTTGGTTAAATAACTATAGCAGAAAAGCATGAATAAAACACTGCCATGACAAAACCCCCTTACCCTCCTTTAAATGATTACATTTTTAAAGGGACGAGATATTTTTCTTCCCTTTTCATTCTCATTAATATTGATCATCACAAACTGACTCTTACTCAGAATCACATTCCATTATTCTAGAGATAAAATCATGACATTTATAATTAATGACTGCTGTCTTTGAAATAAACACATAACACCGATTAACCTCATGCTAACAAAATGACAAACCTCAACTTCTGTAGTTTCTGTTTGATGATGTGTCTCAAACATGTCTATTTAAATATTATTCATGTTTGTGCATAAAAAATTTCATTTTTAAAAGTAGAAGCAAGGAAAGGATCAAACAGCTGAAGTTGAATTCTACGTTGTCCTTTTTTGCAAAGAATCCCGAGACACAGAAATATCTGGTGGGAATGAGCACAGACTCTTGCTTTTCAAGTGAGTTCTCGGATTGAGAGCATCCATGTCATCTGGGAGCCTCTTAGAAACACAGAACGTCAGGCCCCGCCTGAGCGCCCGGGGCTCTGGAGGCGCTGGATTATAATCCACAGTGCTAAGAGAACACAGCTGCTTTTTCTCCTCTCCCCGCAGTCTTTCCCTCAGCCTTCATCAAGTTTCCAGTTTAGCCTCTCACTCTCCTATTCTCACTCAAATTCTGCTCTGCTCGTATGAAGGAATGTGGTACTCTATACCTTTTCATCTTTTGGTTAATTTAACGAACTTGTCCCCACTGCTGGAAATACATTTTAATAGACCTCTCACATCAACTCCTTGAAGACAATCAGCCCACCTGTTCCAGGGAAAAGCCATGTTGGGCAGAGGGCTAGTCCTCATGATGCCTTTGACTTTACAGCATTTGGCCCACAGGAGATGCTGGCTCAGTGTGAAAGGAATGAATGAGTGTGGCATGCAAGAGTTGCCCCATCAACTTAGTCTTTAGTGCTGATGGTGGGGATCACTTAGCTTGCATGTGGACCAGACAGGCCGGGTTGCTACCTTAGTTCCCCAAAAGGCCACTGTGATTTAAGGTGTAATAATGTTCTACTTCTCAGTATTGAAAAGTATTTCTTCTACCCTCATAGCAAGGACCAACCTGTATTAGTTTGTCACACAGCAACTGCTTAGGTGGCCATCAATCATCTATTCTTGACATCTGCCCTGCTTGGTACAACTGGCTTAGGGAGGAGATAAACACTCAACAAGACTTCTGGTGACAGCTCAATTCGACTACTTTGTAATATTCGAATTGGTTGTTATTCTGAGGAGATCAATGGCAAGCAAAAGACTGAATAGCCTAAATGTATAGTGTGCCCACTATTCAGTAAGTGATTTAATTTGTCTTGGTTTAAAACATACAGGGAGACCCCAAAGTTATGATCCTATCCTCTGTGCCAACATCTAGTTTCTCCTTCTACTCTCTATAAACATCTACTGAGCCTAACTCTGTTTCCTGTTTTTCTCCCAGAGATTGACCTCAGGCCGAACCCCCTGATGGAAGTGACACTGACCTAGGGATTGGGGGATTTAGTTCTCATCCCAGCTTTGTCATTAACCAGCTGTGTATCCTTGGGCATCATTGAACATCTCCCAGGCTCAACTTTCAAATGACGTAAGTAGATTAGATCAGCACTTTTTCAACCTTTTAGACTCCATTCCACAGAAAAACAATTTTATACCATCACACACACATAGATAAAGTAAATGAAAGTTTCACAAAATACTTAGGCTTATTACATGCAATGCACTTGTTTTTTATGTTATTTTCTAGTCTAATCTCATGTTAAAAATTCTGGCTAAAACCTAATAAAGTGATTTCTGGGTTCACTAATGGGATATACTCCTATTTAAAAAATACTGGACTAGATGATCGTGTTATTATTGTTGCTGTTATGACTATGATTATTGTTTGTCAGGATTCTAGGAGGGCAGTTCTGGGGCATATGGGTGTGAATCTACCCTAAATCACAAATATCCTAGGAAGGGTCTATTTTGCATTATTTCTAGAATAGTGTAACAAGAAGACACCAATATTATCAGAGAAAACATTTTAAACTATAAGATCCAATCTTCGTATTTGCTCTTCATAGGCTTATTTAAACAAAGATTTGAGATAAAGTTTACAGAGTAACCAGGAATGTTTTCCTTGGGGCTTAGCCTTTATTAGTCAAATAACTATATTTGTTGAATAAATGAATATGATTCTTTGAAATGTAAGCTTTATTTATATTGACTTGACTTTCTCCTTATTGTTCTTAACCAGTGTTGTCCTCATTTGGGGAAATGTGGCATACGTGGTGACAAATCCAGCAAGTGCTTATTACTGAAGCTCAGATATATGCTTTCTAACTTATTAAATAAACAAGGAATTTTGGTTTTAAATGTCAAAAGTCAATGCTGATGTCAGGGTATTGAAAGAGGTTTTCTCACAATCTAACTGAACTGATACAACTCCGGAGAATCAATTTGGAACTGTGTGGGAAAAGCCGCCATAACTGCCAATTCCCTTAGGCCTTTTATACCAAAATAAGCTAAGGAAATACGTTTTCAAATGTGAAAATCTGTATGCGAAGATGTTCCTTATGACATTCAGTATACATCATGACTAAGAGCACAGACTTTGAAGTCAGACAGTCGACATTTCAATCCCTATTTCTGCTGTTACCGGCTGTGTGACCTTGAACAATTACATAATCTCCTCAAGACATCACGTACTAACCTTCAAAAGCTCACAGGGTTTTGTGAGTGTTAAATAAGACAGTGTGTGTGTGAGCTTGGCACAGCGTCTGGCACACTTGACTACTCAACAGACGGCTGAAAACACAACCACTCTATTAGAATCAAGGGGACGGTGTAGCTGTGCACGAGGATGCTTTTTTAACTAAAATCCAAAGCAAGTTTCTCAACCTCGGTGCTGCTGACATTTGGGCCAGATAACTCGTGCTGCGGGGGCTCTCCTGTGCACTGCAGGATGTTTAGCAGCATCCCTGGTCTCTACCCACTAGATGCCAGCAGCAGTTGCCCCCGGAGCTGGCCCCATACCCCCAGTTTTTACAACCAAAGATGTTTCCAGATATTGCCAAATGGCTCCTGGGGGGCAAAACTGCCCCTGGTTGAGAACATGATATTGTACATTATTAATAAAACCATGTACAAATATTTGCATATGAAATGAAGAAATATTTTTGGTGTATAAAACCTTTTTTAATGTTATATATTGCTTTTATATTTTTAAAAAAGTTTATTTACATACATCTGAGCTTGTTTACTTTGCTGATTTAGTAATGATGCTTGTAAATATTCTAAGAAGAATTCAACAAAAGAAAAAAATACTCAATGTTCCTTGTCGATTAGCTTTAACAATAAAAAAATGGAAAATTACCTAATAACCCAGGAAATGTAGTGTTAAATAACTTGTAGCCTCTTTTTCTTATGGTTAATTGGGTCATTTTTAAAGATTTTATTTTTTTCCTTTTTCTCCCCAAAGCCCCCCAGTACATAGTTCTATATTCTTCGTTGTGGGTCCTTCTAGTTGCGGTATGTGGGACGCTGCCTCGGCGTGGTTTGATGAGCAGTGCCATGTCCGCGCCCAGGATTCGAACCAAAGAAACACTGGGCTGCCTGCAGCAGAGCACGCGAACTTAATCACTCGGCCATGGGGCCAGCCCCAATTGAGGTCATTTTTAGAAATAAAAAGATACATTTTTGTTTTTGCCTACTAGTAGTTCATTAATCACTTAGGATTTTTAATGTGTGAAACTTACTAAAAGAGATCCTGTTTTGTTTCATGTGGACGTTTTCTAGAGTTCTGCAGTCCCTGAGATAATGACATAGCATTCTTAAAATTATATCTCTGGGGGCCGGCCCCATGGTCGAGTGGTTAAGTTTGTGCGCTCTGCTTTGGCGGCCCAGGGTTTTGCCAGTTCGGATCTGGGCAGTGACATGGCACCGCTTGTCAGGTCATGCTGAGGCAGCGTCCCACATAGCACAGTCAGAGACACTCACAACTAGAATATACAACTATGTACTGGGGAGCTTTGGGGAAAAGAAGAAAAAAAAAAAAAGATTGGCAACAGATGTTAGCTCAGGTGCCAATCTTTAAAAAAAAAATCTCTGCATTCAGTTGCTAATTGCCAACAAACTGACTCCTCCTTGGTTGTAAAGGAAAAGATAGAATGAAGAAAGAAAGAAAAATCCAGAATTTTAGACTCAAAGGGATTTCAGAAATTTTAATATGCTTTAATATTTGAATAGGTTCCCTCATTGCCAAGTAGTGCAAACTAGAGCCCAGGAAATTTAAGTGAATGGCCTAGGAGTGACGTGCTAAATAACTTGATTTTGTTTCAAATAATGTCCTCACTTACTCAGTTTTCTTACATACCTCCTATGTTCTAGAGTAGATGCTGGGGGTAAAGCCATGAATGAGAGCTTCTTGGAGCTTATGGCCTAGTATATCCATAAGGGTTTGTATTTATTGATACTTTTACTAGCAGCCCGGCACCTCTACTCAAGAGTCTTTCCTGGACAGTCTTCTGGTGAAGGACAAGAAAGGTCAGCGGAGCCTTTAGAAAAGTGGGCAGCCCTTGGCCCAGAGCAGTTCAGGTTTCCATACAATCCTGGCCTAAAGGCTGACCTGGATGCCCTGACCCTCTGCCTACATTTCTCCTTGGCTGTTTGTCATCTTTAGCTTGTGTCAAACACCCTTTTAATTATGGCAAATGTTTCTGAGGCAGTGAAGGCCTTCAGTTTCACTACTTCCAGACTTGTAGGCTGACAATTTTCCCTTCCTTCCTCCACTAAACCATGACATTCCTCAAAATTCTTCACCTTCACGATGATCCCACATCCGCTAGTTAATCCCTTCCAGCTATGACTGTTGACATTTTGTGCAGTACTGGGGCCCCCAACTGATTTCTAATCTGCTGGCAGTTCTTCAAGCTTCGCCTAGCTTTAAAAAAAATTATACAGCTATTTAAAAATAAATCTATTTTTTAAAACTTCAGCCGAAAGTGGCGAAGCACAGAAATCCAAATCTTGAGCCTCACGCCAGACTGAATCACAAAGTCTGAGGACAGGACACAGCAGTCTTTTTTTCCAACAAGCCTTTGTTTTAAGAAAGTTTTAGAAACTTTTAGATGGGTAGAATTTGAGGTGGATCTCGAATGATGGGTAGAATGCAATTAGCTAACAGTATTGCCCAGGAAGCAACACCATAGTGACTGCATGGAGCTAAAAATGATTCTAGCGCGTGAGAAGAGCCCAAAATTTGACCCATCCACTGGGCTGCACCAAAATTATGCTATTGGAGAAAGAATTTTAAAAAATCAACCTTTAAGAACGATTTCCGTTCTAAAAAGTATTGCTTTCAGTGGCACAGTGCAAGTTTCTCAACTTCAGCTCTCTGAGAATAAACCTGGATAAATAATTTGTCTCTCAGCATCTTCTCTCGGTACTTTCTCTTAAAGAGTTTGATCTGTGTCAGTACATGTTGTACTTTTTGTTTTTAATACGTCAAAGCAAAATAAGTTTCTTTTCATCTGATTTGCTTGTCTTTAGAGCAAAATTCTGTTAATTCAGTGCAGAAAAGAAATATTGAAAAGAAGAGCAAATGCGTTATATTTATATGCACTATTCTGTGCTGTTATTTCTCATGCCCCCACCCCCGCCGCACTAGTTCGGTTTAAGGAACCCTCTATTTGGCATCATACCTTTCAAGCAGCCAAGAAATAACTATTAGTTTCTCCTTGTAACTTTCCTCAAGCTACTCTTTTTTCCCGAGAGTGGGAAGTTTTGTGAGTAAAGTGTGAAACCATTAGCAAATTTATTATAATGAGGTTGTTTCATGAAAGTTTGAGGTTGAGTGGCCACAATGAAAAGAGTGGGCCTTTTATTGAAAGGTTAATGAGAGCACCGGGAGGGAAAAACTCACAGCGTCTGCCCACTGTTTGGCTGGTAAACCATTCACTCCAGCGCCAGAGTAACCATCGCGGGGGAGCTACTTAGGCGGGGCTGATTTCTGGCACGAAGAGGAGGGAAGTACTGTCATGTCAGACGTTTATCAGGCGTTCCAGGAATACCAAAACATCTACACAAAGGTCAGGACGCTATCTTCCTTATACGGATAGATCCATCCTCAGACAAGTGGCCAAACATCTAGCAAACACTCTGTAAACTGTTGAGCAAAAGAAAGGAAGGAAGAGGGCACGAAAGAAAGAAGAAAGAATTTGAAGTAATGTTTTCAAACTTCAGAATATGTCAAAACTTTCTGGAGAGCTTATTAAAATAAAGACTGCTGGATCCTATCCCCAGAGTTTCTTTTTTTTCAATTGAGTATAATTATACATAGAAATACATAGAAATATCTACATAAATAAGACATAAATTATATTCGTTTCAGGTGTACAACATAATGATTCGATATTTGTATACGTTGCAAAATGATCACCACAGTAAGTGTAGTTACCATCCATCAGATTTTCAGTTGAGCCCCCAGCTGATATGCAGTCTACTGCAGTTTTTCAAGCCTTATGTGGCTTACAATAGTGTCACTTTCCTTTGCTGGCACTGCCCTAGCTCAGGTGCTCGAGATCTCTCACCAAGACTATTTTAATTGCCTACAAACCAGTTTCTTTGCCTCCAGTCTGCCCACTTCATTGGCAATACCACCAGATGGCTCTTTCTATAATCAGTGTTGACCCTGTTGCCCTCCTATTTGGGGGCTGAGGGATTACTTTGAACCATCCTCCCTGTGTCCGTTTCTTCATCACTTTGAGATGCCCACCAACCACTCACCCTATGAAATATGAAACCGAAGTCAGACTCGCCATCATCCCAGACCTCTCCTGCCGGTGCCCATTCCACCTCTTACTAGAATTCTGACTCCTCACCCCATTTCTCATTTTACATTGCCCCTTCTGCTCCCCTTGGACTCAGTTTAATGTTTATTTCCTCTCTCAAAAGAACTGGCATGTTTTTCTTTTGCTTCAGATTGCCAGGAAACAAGCAGCCCGCCCCAGCTAGCTCCTCAGAAACATAACCCCGGCTGGGTCCAGCAGTTCACTGCTCTAGATCACATTCTGGATGGAAAGATAACAAAATGCTGACTGTGGCACATAAAGATTTTTGCAATTTTGTCCCCAGATTGCAAACTGAAGACGGGCAGTCCATAAATCACATCTGATTAAGAGGCCTGTTTGGTTTGATCTCCATGGAAGGGGGCGTGGAACGCTGAAAAAACAGATTTCCTGTGAAAGTCTGGACAGCCAGCGCCCCTTGACAACAATTCACTGGGGCTTTGCACAGCCAGGAGCTCTCCTGCCGGCCTGGGCCCCGCCATGCTGGGCTCACTCATTGTCTGCCTGGCCCTGTCCACATGCAGTTTGTAACACTGGGTGTCCAGGCCTCATCTTTCATCACGGTCCTCACACACCTAGCTGTCCTGTCACCCTTTTGGGAATTCCTGAGTTGGTCTTCCATTTTCACATAGTTGCCTGTACCTTGGCTTATGCAAATGTCTAAGATAGAAAATAAGGTCAAAATAAGTCCTAGGGGTGTAACGTACAGCATGGGGACTATAGTCAATAATACTGTACTGTATATCTGAAAGTTGTTAAGAGAGTAGATCTTAAAAGTTCTCATCGCCAAGGAAAAAACTTGTAACAATGTGTGGTGATGGATGTTAACTAGACTTAACCTTGGTGATCATTTTGAAATAGACGTGAATACCAAATCAGTATGTTGTACACCTGAAACTAATATGTCGTATGTCAATTATATATCAATAAAAAAAAAGAAGCTCAAACGTGTTAGGAACTAAAGTTACTAACATTTAACCCTAAGATAGCCTCTCCTCTTTTTAAAAAAATTAATTTTTAAGTAGACTTTACTATTTTTTGTTTAGAGCAGTTTTCGGTTCACAAGAAAATTGAGCAGCAGGTGCAGAGATTTCCATATATTCCCCGCCCCTCTCCTCTCTTTATACCTGTCAAGCTGGCAAAGATTTAGTAAATAGTAATATGGAGGGTGTAGGGAAATGGGGGTCTCAGACTAGCCAATGGGAGTGTAAATTGGTGCAATTTCTTGGAAGAGCAATATGACACTTTTGCATCAAAACCCTTAAAAATGTGCATACCCTTGGACTCAGCAGTTCAAGGTACTGGAATTTGTCCTAAGGAAGTTAGTCGTAAATTATTATTTGAGAGGCACTGGACTATAGCAGCTAAGAGGAGAGACTCTGATACTAAATTGCCTGGGTTCAAGTGCGTGCTTGAGACCAATTACTAACTATGAGACTGCTGACAGCTTATCTAATCTCTCTGATCCTCAGTTTCCCTATCTGTAAATGAGGGTCAAAGCGGTACCTCATGGAGTTCCTGTAAAGTGCACGATATGCTTAAAACACTCTGAATGGTGCTTGGTACGTAGGAAGTACTGTAAAAGTATCAGTCATCATTAATTACCAATCTTATTAATAAAACAACTATTATTACTGCTAAGACCTCCTCAATGCCCATAATTTGAGGCTTTGCTAAATAAATTATAGCGCAAAGGATAGCATGCTACAGAGCTACTATAAATTATGGTGAAGAATTCTTCATGACATGGAAAGACGATGACATACTATTACATGAGGAGAGCCAATTATAAAAACAGTCAAGGCAGGTGAAAATATATGCTTTTATATGAAAACAAAAACTGAAGGAAATATACTAAAATATTATCTCTGAGTATTCAGTTGATTGATTATTAGTCTTTGTAGTTTTCTGTATTTTCCTCATTTTTTTAAAATGCTACTTTTATGACCATTGGGGAGTAGGTACCTATTTAAAAAATTTCCTAACTACTGTTAAATTTCTTTTGTAATGAAAGTTAAATGTACATTCCCAAAATTAACTAGAAAAAATATATATTTTTAAAAGATTCCAATAAATATTTTATCAAATGTTTTCACTAAAGAAGGATGTATTTTGATTGTGGTAGACTGCAAAAGATGGTCATGAATTCATCTCATTGCTATATGTACATGATTTTGCAGCTTTTCCATCAAGAGGTAGAGGGTGTTTTTCCAGCCCTGGAATCTGGCCTTGGCCATGTGCCTGGCTTTGGCCAAAGGGACATTAGCAAATGTGACAAAACCAGAGACTTCAAAATCACTTGTCGATCAGCGATCAGCGTTTGCCCTCCCCTTCAGGCTGCCAAGTGAAGCAGCCTGGTGAGCTCACTGGGGAATGAGGCACCACGCGGGGAGAAGACCCGGTCCGGCAAGGGATCCCGTCCAAGCTGATCCAGCCCTCGTGTCGCTGGCCCTGCCCCGAAGAACAAGATGAGGAGAACCTTTCTTCAAGCCACTATGTTTTGGAAGTTCTTTTCCTCCCTGCAAAACCTTAACTGATGTTTTTTAAAAGTAGATATGAGGTGCAAATGGTAGGGAATTAATGAGGGCCAGGTCAACAAGATAGTCAATTCCATTTCCAGTTTTTCTCTCTGACCCAAGCCTTCATCTACATCAGTGTTGCCTCTCTGGCTACACAGTAGAATCGTCTGTAGAATTTTTAAAAAGTGCCAATGACTGTGCCCCGTCTCCCAGGTATTACGAACTAACTGGACGGGCGTGAGGCCCAGGCATGGGGATTTTTAAAATGCTCTACACAATCATAATGTGTGGCCAGGGCTGAGAACACCTGCTCTACACTGAGCATTTTACTGAGCCTCGCTTCAGAGGGATAATACTTTCTAGTTTCTAATACACCAAGTATTGTGCCTCAGTAAGGAGAGGTTTTAGTTTTTCATCAAATAAAGTAACTTTAAGTTTTAGAGATTTTAAAAGTACAGAAAAGTTCAAAGAAGAAACAGTAGTTTATTTCCAACTCCTCTAAATGAGCTAGTGTTAAGCATCTAGGCACCTTTACCTTGTGAATCTTTACTTTTTCCCTCTTAAAAATATTTTTCTATGATTTGTGAAAAATTGAACACTGGTTATTAGAATGGATTCAAATAATGCATAAAAATACAAAGAACAAAAAGGAAAGTTAGAAAAACATCCAAAACACTACAAACCTTACACCTACAAAGAACAATCGTTAAGAAAACATTAGTTCGTAAAGCATCTTTTTGTAGAAATGAATATTCCATGTCACCTTAAGACTCCAACATACCTATTAACTACTTAACTAACCTATACTGAATCCAGATTGCAAATAGCCTTTCACAAGTGGCCTTTAGCATTTAGAGATGTGGATTGGGTTTCCTTAAATGAGTTTCCCTTATGCACATTTCTACCACTTTTGTGTGTTTATCAGCTCAAACAACTGTTTCCTTAGGACTTCAGTTTTATTAGATTCCAGAAACGTGAGAAATTCTGTTATCTGCAGCACATGAAAACCAAGTAGTAAGCTGTCTGTGTGATCTACTTTTCTAGATTTGTTCACAGCTTGAGTCAAGTATTTGTATTTCAAGTGGCAATTCCTAGATTTTACCTTACTGTTTCAAATAAAAGTATTTACTGTACTGATTTCTCACTCTATTACACAGAAACGGATTTCCAGGCAGGGTCATTACTTACTGGAATCAATAGAACATAGCATGCCCTGTCCTGCTTTGTCTGCGTCTGGGTAAAGGTCCTTAATGACTCCATTAGACAAATTTCCATCTTGCCCGCACACAGTGCCTTCTTCACCTTCAAAACAAGGCACCAGGCTACATGCAGCTGGGTGTGAATCAGGAATTCATTTTCAAGTTGTCGAACATCCAACTCCATGTAAAAGCAGCTAAATAAAAATCACACTTGCTTAGGACTCTTGTCTAATTTTAATCCCTATTTACAACCCAAGTCAGGTCCAAAGGAGTTGAAGGTCAGTGGTAAATTCCATTTGTTGCTGCATGTACTGGGGTATATATAGGTTGCTAATTCTGGGAACTAAGTGCCTATCTATAGCAAGCCTAACCTTTTATACAGAACAGCAGAAGCAGTTCTTCTGTTTGCACTCTTCTGCAAATATGAGAAACATCTAACTGGAAAAAGAGAAGAAACGTGGGAGAAAGAGTCTTGCGATGTGCCGGGATATGTGGGTATCCCACCCCTACCCTTGACCACATGGAGTTTGCAGCAGTTTCTAGAAATCCAGAAGCCACAGGGTAGGCCTAGCATTTCTTCTTGAAACATCTATTTAACCTGAACATTTGGATGAAAAGCACTGGGCTACAATGAGAAGTTAGATAATGACACAAAAACAAGCAAAACTAATTTATGGGGTGGGGACAGTTGTCACTCTTGGAAGTAACTGGAAGGGAGCACAGGGGCTTCCCGGAGTACTAGTAGTAACACGGATTCTGGAGCGGGTTACTCAGGTATGGATCAGTTTGAAAATTCAGTGCTCTCTTCAGTTCTCATATGTGCAGTTTTCTGTATGTATGTTTCAATAAAACGTTTAAGAAAGTTAGTGGATAGGAGTGCGATATTTACATAAATTTGTAAAATAAAATGTGAGACTTCAAAGAAATGTTGGCCCTTTTAGTTCCTTGCCCTCCTCACTTTAGGGACCACAGAGCCAGTTTTGAGTATCTAGTTTGCAGATTTTGAGGGCTTCACTTTTAAGCACTTGAATAGTGGTGTTTTCAGTTGTGTAACAGTTATTTCAATATTTTAGAAAGTGAATTATGGACATCTTGAGACCAAAACCAATGACTAATACATTCAATCTTTAGAAAAAGATAAACCCTCAGCCATCTACAAATCTAGAGAGATCCTCTTCCGTGAGAGTTCTGATAGGGAATCATGTTGGGATCCTGTGACACGCTCATTACGATGCTCTCGCATGATCTGATGGATTGAAAGGACTCACGATGGGAAATTTTGTGAGTCTGTCACATGTGATTCTGGAATAAAAGTGGAACACGATTTTGGTTACTCTCATTCTTCCAATTAAGTTCATGATGTTCCTACTATTTATTCTGAATCACGGATACTGTCAAATCAAAGGTAACAAAAGATTCCAAATGTAAGCTTAATAACGATATAACTTAGATGCTGTATTTACTATTAGTTTCTTACCTCAATGAATAATATGACTAAAAATACCCCTACTTTCTTTTGTTTTTAATAATAAGAGGTCCAACGGATTCTATTATTTATGGAAAATAACAATAACAGAGGAAAAGAAAAGTGAGCCAAATGGAACCAATACTCAACAAATATTAAAGCTGCCAAAGGATCTATAGGAAACCATCACATACACCTTGGAACACACAAAATGAATTCATTAAAAGAAAGGCAAAGTAGGAAGCTGCTTTTCCAGAGTCCAAGGGCTATATATTCTATGAATCCATTTTTATGGCATTCTGGAAAAAGCAAAATCATAGGGGTGGAGAACAAGTCAGAATTTGCCAAGAGTTTGGACTGGGGGCAAGGCTGACCGGGGGGAATTTTTGGAGGTGATGGAATTGTGCTCGACTGTGGTGGCGGATGCATGACTCTATGCAACCGTCAAAACACATGGGTCTAGACATCAAAAAGAGTGAATTTTGCTGTATTTAAATTTAAAAGTAAGAAAGCTCCAAATTCAACAACAATGTGTAATAGAAGGGGTCTCCTTCATGGTAGATAAATTTGAAAATTCCATTTTCAAATGGATAAATTTCAAAATGGATAAATTTGAAAATTCCATTTTGTGCTATATCCATAGAATTTTTCATTTGTGAAATATGAATATACATTATGTTTTTAAATGATTTCTGAAAACCTGTTATAGAATCTTGTCATAACCCATCTTTCAGTATTATACAGTGTACATACCAAAATGCTGTAACTGCCCTTTTGCTCTAATATCTAGAGTATTTCAGAGAGAAATTGTGAGACGCACTAAACATATACAGACTATTGTATTATGACTTAGAAGTCTCATCTTTGTGAACCAGTTCAGCTGCTAAATCACGAGACCCAAACAAATCACTCCACCTTCCTGGGCTTGGGTTCTCTAATCTTAAATGATGAGAATATCTTTTCCAACTCCAGTGTGAAATTACCCATTCCACTTCACAAAATCATTCTGTTATTCTTGAAGTAGCCATTCCCAGTTTCTACTCCTTCCAGCGTCTTCTACTTAAAACAAACACCCATCACCACAACTACAATCAGTGGGCACCTTCTTCTGTGTGTCAGGAGTGGAACTGCAGGCTTTAGAGTTACTAGTTACAGAGTTACAGTATACTGATAGAGTTATTCGTTCATTTTTCGGAACACGAGCCTCCCATCCCCCCACCATCAGGAGATTAGTGTTATCATTCCTTGGTTGAGGAAACTAAGTCTGAAGAGTCCAAGGAATCCAAGATCACAGGCTAGAAGAAACCATGATTTGATCCCCCTACCCTCTGAGGCAGAGGGATCCACACTCTTCATTCTACCACAGTTCTCAATTCCTTGTGGACAACTGGAGGACTCTGAAGGTAAATGAGGCCGTGTCTACTTCATTTGGTACACTCTTTACTGCAGGTGTCCCTCTTCGGACACAATGGATGGAAACTGACAAGGAGACAGGCAAGTTGCCATTCACCGAGACACCCTGTTTCAACCCGGTTCAGGTGCCCCCTCATCCTGGTCGAAACAACGTTGTATTTTTTTTTCCCCCCACTGGGGCAGAGGGAGGAGATTCAGGTTATTTGGAAATGGCAAGTATCCTCAAAAGTCAAGATATCAACACTGATATAGGATCGCTGTTGACCACCTGTGTTTCCTAGCACTTAAGTACATGAGCTGGTGCAGTTACACACGCTGCACATGGGATGATCCATCTCACCAACCAATGTCATATTCTCAGTTACTCTGCTCCTCTCATGAGGGATGAGCCCTAGGAGTATTGGAAGCTGGGGGGAGGGGGGAATTCAAGCTGATTTTGTCTGAGTTCTAGAAAATCTTCCAGATTCTTTGTGGTAATCTCAGAAGTCTCTACATCTTGAGAGATGGCGTTTTTCTAGCCCTGTTGTCCCTTAATGAGAGTAATTAGGTGGAATAAAAACAACTAGCAATTATTGATATCTACAAGGTGCCATGCACCATTTGAGGCACTTGATACATATTAATACGCATAATTTGCTTACAATGATAGGTTCTATTATCATCCCCATTTTATAAATACAGAAACTGAGATTCAGAGCGGTTGCATAATTTGCCTCAAATGATATACACTAGGAAATTGCTCCACAGGGCTCTCTTCCCTCCCCTACAGGTAAAATACCATGTTCCATCTAGCTCAGCATTTATGGGCACACTCAGAAAATACTCTTTAGAAATAAGGGGAAATATGCTATATTAAAACAACCAGACAAATGGGGAAATTGTGTAAGTACTTAGTACCCAATTTCCTCATTTGGTCAGAATTTAGAGCACAAAAATCACCTCCATGCACTGCCTATGGCGACTGGCCTGAGTTCTCAGTCATGGCAACAGTGGCCGTTGGCATCCAGACAGGGACATAGTGACCTTGACAAGGAGAGAAATTCATTGCCCAGAGGCCATTGTTCCATTAAACCTATTGGTTACAGTGTATTATAAAAAGGCAAGTGGTGATATTAACATACCATCCGGTGGGGGAAGGGATGAAAATGGTAATAGAATTAACAATGGCTGAGCTGGGAGCTATATACCCTTATTGTCTTATAACTCTCACGACAATCTCATGAAGCTGGTATTGTCTCTATTTTACAGACGAGTAAACCAAAGCCCATGTAGGATAGGTTAATTGCTCAAGATGACACAACAGGTAAATGAAACCTAAGTCTGTCTGCCTCTAAAAATTTTGCTCCTTCCACTACGTGCTCTAGAGTTAAAGCAAAATAATGCAGGAACCTCTTCTGAAATCACCTGGCCCAATTTCCTCATTTCGCAGAGGAGGAAACTGAGGCCCAGAGAGTTTAAGTGCCATGCCCAAGGTCAAACATCTAGTTTAAAGACAGGGGCTAGAGCCTAGAAAATAACTTTGTAGTGTGCATAGCTAAGTCACTGCCCCTATTACGCGATCCAGTGGCTGGAGCATGCAGCTCCTATAAAAAGGAAAATAAGATATTGACACATGGCTCATAAAACTTACTGTCTATTTGTTTAGTATTCTACTGTTCTTAGCTATGCTGAGTAAAGCATTTAAAAACTCAGAGTCCATAAACTACTGTTCCAATCCTTGAGTGTCTTTTGAGGTCATCCAAAACTCATCCTCAGAGCCACGCAGAGATTCTTCTGGCCCTTCTACCGACATCTTTGAAAAGAAACATTAGCAGCCCATTGTCACCGCTGTGAGATGCATTCTTCTCCAGATACATATATTTTGGGGATGAAGTAGAATCAAAACTGCCCAATATACAATTCTTACTTTTTACTAACTTCTCAAACACCTTCCAAACTTTCTCTTATGTCCTAAAACCAAAATTAATTGAGGCTCAGGCTGGTTATGTCGTTTGTCCAGTGTGAGATGAGCTGGTAAGTGACAAGGCTGGGATGCCCAGGTCCACATTGTTCCCTCCACACCGCCCTGCAAGATCAGAGAAGCCTCATGCAAAGCTACAAAGCTTGACACCCGAGGAATCTCAGATTAAATTACATATGTGAAAAATTAACACGATGATTGAAACCAACAGAAGAGGCTCTACAATAACACGTAGTAATGGAAAATACATTAAGATTTGGCTGAAGGCAAAATATCTTCATGTCAATTCCAAAGCTAAACTCATAAATATTCATAGGGGACTCATAAAACAGTAAGACTGTCCATTTGTCCTTTGTATTTTTTTTTTAAATAGAGGAAGTGGAATATTCAGTAGCAAGAAGAGATGGAAAAAAGTACGTCTAAACACTGCACGTGGAACAGTCTATCCCACTGATCAATTTACTTCTCTTAGTGATGTACTTCTCCCATTTTCTCTAGAGGAAGATGAAGGCCAAGAGAATGGAAATCTTATCAAGCAGAATTCTAACGCTTGCTTCTAATGCTTAAAGAGCTTGTGCTTGTAGGTTCAGCTTTGTCCATTAAAAAAAAAAGGAAGAAAACTCACTCCAGCTGACGTAATATATCTTAAAAGTTTAAGTGGGATAAAAAGATGTTCACTCTTCAACAAATCATGATTGTAAGATATGTAGAAAGCATTAGTCTGGAAGATTGGAATTCTGCATTTGCTTTGAAAAAAAGAAGCTATTCATTTCTAAAAATTAGAGTCAACTCGATGATTTGACACTACTTTTGTTTTGTTGCTTTGTTTTGTGTAGTACGTTGATAGTTGTTGAAACTGGCTGACGGGCACAAATGGGTTATCATAATATTCTCAGTACTGTTGTGCTTGTAAATTTCATAACAGAGTTTAAAAATTATCCCTGCTGGGGGGGTGACATTTGTTTTAACACTGAGGAAGTTGAGCACCCGAAATGGGAAGGATGTGGCTGGACAGCAAAACCCAGTATAGAATGATTGTGAAAAGGCTCTCTCCTTTCTTTCAGGTCTTGGCTATGTTAATTTCCTTTTCCAAGAAATTATATGATGTTCTGAAAAGACAGCTTAAGTCCTTTCTGTTGTAACAGAAAGATAGGGCTTAGGAAAATAAGACAACCTATTAATTCCAATTCCTGTTCTTTTCACGTGATGTGATCTCAAAAATAGAGTCCTGAAGACACTACTGACACCTTTTCCATTATTAAGGAAACGGTCTTCTAGTGGATTATACATACTTCATAGTATTATTGTGAAGACTAAGTGAAGCTTTTTATTAGTTTCAAAAATTACACCAATAACATTAAGGGAAATCAAAATTATAAAGAATAAGTACCCAATCAAACATGTTAAACTGCTTAAATTTTCCCATATTTCCTCCTGTTCCTTTTTGAGTATATCTACATCTAGTTTTACGTGGTTGTGGAGCCACAGTGTAGCTGTCCTTTTGTAGTGAAAAGAGAGTTAAGTTGATTTTACTTAACACCTCGAGGATCTCATTAGTTTAGGAATTCTAGACCACATTTAGGTTTTCTTAATACACATTCATATTACTAAGTGGATAAACACTTAACCTCTCACTAATTTACACCAAATTTTTCATTTAATTCTCAAAACAACTTTACTAAGTAGCCATATTTATTGTGACTGTACAGATGAGGAGTTAGAGGTTCGGACCACCCAAGGTCACAAGGCTAACAAGGACAAAGCTAAAATTTACCATCAGGTGTGTCTCAATCCAAAACCCAGGACATTTCCTCAACAGGAGTTCTTCCCAAACATCAGTCATTTGCACATCGCTTTGACAATATCCATGATATGCAATCAACACCATAAAGCTTTCCTTACACACGCTCACTCTCGTTTTTACTGGTTGCTGCCTTTCTTCTCAGTCAGGGAGAGTCTCTGATGCAAATGGACAGAATCAACATTGGATGCAAATCTATAAATGTGCCAGTCTCTGTAAAAGATCGTCTATGTCAGCGCTCTCAAAGTGTGCTTCCTAGATGAGAAGCATCAACATCACCTGGGAACTTGTTAGAAATACAAATTCTGGGGTTTGCTCCAGATCCGCAGAAAACCAGAAACTCTGAGGTCAGGGCCCAGCAATCTGTTTGAACAAGCCCTACAGTGGGTTCTGAGGCATGCTCTGTCTGAGAACCAGAGCACTATATACATTATCTTATTTAATACTCATAACTTCTCTGGGAACTAAGTACTACTTATTATTCCCATCATCACAGATGGGTAAACTGAGGCTCAGCAAAGACTAAGGACAGTATCACATAGTTGGCAAATAATGAGAGCCAGGACTTCAATTATGTTTGTCTAGCTCCAAAGCCCTTTTCATAGTATCGTGTGAACTCAAAGGCAGATGGAAGGAGATGCTGTTATAGCGGTTCAGAGAAACAGAGTAGAGATATTTACATTAAAGAGAGAATTTAGACATTGATTATATATCTATCATGGCTTTGATATACAATTAACATCTTATTTTAGTGTTTAAAGAGTTGTTGAAATGCAATACTATGTTTTTGTTAAAAAGAAAAAAAAGCCAATTGCTACTTCCAGAAAAGATTAGTCTTATATAATTAGTAAAGAATGATGGGAGGTTGAATGAAAAGTTGGACAAATGATCTTGTTAGCTCTATACGAATCCTTTCTGCTAGAGTTAAATTCACCTTAAGTTCAGCTTAGCGGATGTTTACCAATTGTAATAGTATTCATACTTAATTAAACATTCATATATATTTTAATCCAATTTTTCTTGTCTTGCATAATATTGTTCTAGAGATTAGGAATTAAAAGCTAAGTGAGAGCAGTGTTTCCAGATTATTTCCTTCACAGGGTGGGGGTGCAAAACATGTTTGGGCACGGTGAAGAAGAGGATCCCAATATTACAGCACAGCCACTGCCTGGAGGTTCCCTAAATGGTCCTTCAAATGCCTATAGCTTCAGCATAGGTTAACGACGTAAATACCCTGGCACCTGTCTAAGGTTCTCTACCAGGAGCTCAGCATTTTATGACGGAGCCTCATCAGTCAAGGTACTCAGGAGCCAGGATAAATTGTAGATTATACATCTTCCCCAAATTACTGGCTTGAGAAGAGCCTAGAGCCCTTTACCAACAGGGAAAAACAAGCCATACAGGCTCAAATCACTAATACACTAGTTTGAAAATCATATCCAAATTTACTATGTGTATTTAATGTTATCTGGCTGTACAAAAATGATATCATTTTCAAACTCTGTTAAATGGATAAGAACCCATGGAATATCTGTTTCATATAATTTCTCCTTCAACCAGAATTTATCTCTGTATTGAGAAAATAAGTGCCATGTGGATTGTCATCTGGCCACAAAAAAATAGCTTTATTGTAGACCTGAATGTTCTAATGATGTTCACTGAGACTGGATTCTACCAGTCCATCAATGTTTATAATTCTCCATCATCAGTACAATTGTCATGATTGAAAGCACCCTTTGTGATTCTAGAAACTGAATTCTAAATTTGGGCTGATGTACAAAGAACACAATGCATACTTTGAAAAACACTGGGACTGATCCAGCCACTCCCAGATTTAAGGTCCTGGTAACCTTTCTGTAGAGAACACATACCTTCTAAATAGCTCAGTGTTTACATTTGCTGAGAGCTACACCTGGAGAAATGTTTCAGATTTCTTTCTATTGTTGACTTTTCTTAACCTTTCATTTCCTTATACTCCTGTGTTCTTCTAAGCCAGTAGCTAAAGAGCAGTCTAGATCAAATTAAGACAGAAGCAACCCACTGCATGGCCAGGAATGAGATTAACAGCAGGGCTGGATGGGGGCCAAACTGTGAGAGAAACTCAGGCCAGTGCAAGGAAGGTGGAAACTAATTGGAGGCGTCCACATGAGGTGCCTGTGCTTTCTCTCGGCATCAGATGCAGCTGCATGATGGGCCCAGGTGGCTACCTGGGAACCAGATATTCTAAAGAAGGACTCTGCTCTGTTAACATTCCAACTGGAACTCTGGAGCTTGCTAATTCTACAAGGTCTTTCTCATATCTTTATCTTTATCTTTACTGATACCATTTGTTGGCCTAGCTATTGTGGAATTATACCTCCAAGCGGTATCTTACCCACTGTTTTTCTAATCCTTACTATCAAAAATTGACCCCACCCTAGCTGCCCCAGGCACAGGACACTTTTATACATCCTTCCAATCTCATACCTATCCACTCCCTCCCCAGACCCAACCCATAACCATCCAACACTCTACATATCCTCAAATCAGGCATAGTGATAGGTGGTAGTGTAGGGTAGTGATGGGGAAGACATTTCTTACCCTTACAGAACCCAAACACTGAGCAGGTAGACCAGAGGAGACATTCACTTAGCAGGTAATTACAATTCAATGCCATGGCACTGAGTATAGAAAAACCCAGAGTGGGAGTACCAATCATCTGGAGGGGGGTTATCAGGGTTGGCTTCTGGAGGAGGTGACATCCAAGGTGGGTTATAAAGGATGACTAGGAGTTAGTCAGAGATGGCAGGAAGGGTATCCCAGGGAGGACATCATAAAAAGCCACCAAAAACAATTAGATGAAAACTGCAGGAGTGTGTAGGGCAGAGTAGTTGCTGGAACATAAAGAAGAGGCATCAACACAAAACAAATGAGGATGGATATGGGTGGGGGAGGGGAGGAGTCAGGTCAGGGAGGTCATGCCACAGGAAGAACTTCAACCTGACTCTCAAGATCATGAGAAGCCACTGTGAAGCTTTGAGCAGGGGAACCACAGGTGCTCCCTAGCCCATCCGAGTGATCTGGACGTTCTCCATCCTTGGACTCTGGGAAGCAAAGGTCCCTGTGCCTTTGTCCCACAAAATTCCTTGAACCTAGATTTAAAGATGCTTCAAAATAAGAAGTTGAGCTTTTAAATTAAAATTAGCTCCCTAAATGTCTGCATATGATATATTTCTTGTAGTATTTTGTTTCTCATGTACAGACAATAGGGTGCCTAAAATGAGAACCATTTCTCTTTTTCTGTGTATTTGTGGTGAACTTTTAAGAAAACATGTACTGTTTTCCACATATTTCTTGAGTTTTATTGTCTATAAACTTCATAAAGTATCTCTGGAAAGATACACAAGGAAGCAATAATACCAGCAGCTGATGGAGTGCAAAATTTAAAAATTTTGAAACCTGTGAATGTATTTCCTGTTTTTTTTAAAAAAGTTAACTTTTTAAAAAATGTCTTTAAAATAGGGGCAGATATTCAGGGAAAAAAAAAAAACAACTTTTTTTTTCCGAGGGGTTGGGGTGGGGGAAAATTAGCCCAATATATTAAATTAGCCCAATATACTAGAGTCACTAAAGTTAATCCTCAACCATTCAAATCTTGGCGCTTAAATGCCGTGAAGTCATGTCTGTCTTCTTGCAGAGGTACCCTCAGTCACAGTATAGCGCTTGTGTAAAGAGCATGGAGAGCTAAATAAATATTTGTTGATTGCTGAAAATATAAGTGTCAAAATGTTATGTTTTGAAGATTTTTCTATTCTGTGTGAAGACTAAGTCCTCAAGACACTTCGTTTTCCTGTATCATCCTTACAGTGATGAGGTTGAGGCTCAGCGTGCTTGCTTCTTGCCCCCGGGCCTCTGTGAGAACGCTAACTGAAGAACTCTTCCCATTCCACTGGCTCGGAGAAGGAAGAGCCAGACGAAAGCCTACCCCAGGTGAGGACAGAGGGAGCTGGCACAGAAGCCAGTGTGGAGTGTGGGGGGCAGTGCCAGCAAGGGCACCTTCCCATGACTCCAGCTAGCACAGTGGCCCTGCTAAGCCTCAGCACACACACACACACACACACACACACACACACACACACACACACAC
>NC_060281.1:53188171-53241885 GCF_021613505.1 Equus quagga
ACACACACACACACACACACACACACACACACACACACACACACACAGCCACCCCGCATCCCTGCTAACCTGATTTCCAGCTTAAAGTGGTCGGGTGGAGCTTACTACCACTGCTGTCCTCATTTTTTTCCCCATCCTTATCCTTTCTCCTTTCTGGAGTTCTGCAGAAAATCTGCTTTAGATATACAGGAAAGAAGGAATGATTATTCCTTTTCTTGGTGCAAGAGAAACAGTTCAAACTTCAGGCCACATAAATCCAGGACGAGCTCTCAGCTCTGCCTTGGACGAGCTCTGGGAAGATGAGCATATTACTTCAATTTCTCTAGGCCCCATTTTCTTCATCTCTACATAAGGATAACACTGATCATTTCTCATAATTGAAAGAAATGATATACAACATATATCTGGCACAACCTGTATCAACAGAACCAATATTAGATTGAATATCTAATTTAGATATATTTATGTGTTTAGAATATTTATGTGTGTTGAAAATAGTTATTTGTAAATAAGAAGTATGAATGCTCGCTACACTGTGACACATGCGGGTTGCCGCCCCCCTCCTAAAGGTCTTTGTGATCTGACAATTTAGTGTCTGAAAATCAACTGCTCATGGGATAGCATATGTCTCTGTCCCCAGTCAACTTGCCGGTCCTCTTTTTGCCTTCTCTAAGTAGCTTTCTTTGACCACCACTCTAATTTAGCTCTTAGGAATGCTGAGTTACCTAAGAACTGCTATGACTCTACATTCAGACATGAAGGCAGCACCCGAAAGTGTCAACAAGAATGATACGATACATAAGAGCAGGGAGTTATTTCAAGTATGGCAGGCACAGGGCCACCGTGACACAGGGCTGACACCCACAGCCATGCTGGCACAAGAGTGGGAAATATGGTATTGGGCCATCACCAGGAAGATGCACCACAGGTCACACAGGTATTCCCAGACAACATATGGGAAACACCCCTGAAAACCAACCCAGTCCTGAAGTAAAGAGAGAGGTGGGTGCTATTATGTGCTTTCAGTTGCCTGGCATACCTTGGACTCCTTTCCAAACTATCATACACAGCTGAAAAGATTTCATAGGATATGAAAACAGGAGGCTGCAAACTGGAATTTCTAATAGAAATCTGTGGCTTAAAAATTGAGAATTTACTTTGGATCAACTCCAGGTAGCATCTGTCTCTGTATGTTTCAACTCACTGCTACCCATTCTTCTAGACAATAAAATATTGGACTAGGTTTACTGAACCAAATCAGTTGAGACACGGGTACCTGTTCAGGTTTTAGACTAGAGACATTTAAGCCAAAGTGATAATGTGTAAACATCCAAAGAGGATTCAAAGAATCTAAAAACAGCCTCATGAACTTTGAGCATCAACGTAATACTGTGTAACATCCTCTGAAAGAAACACTACCTACTTCAACTCATGAATTCTAGAATGCTTATTAAAAATCAGCCTCATTATGTCATAGTTGTGCTCACGAAGGACTATGAAAAGCCTTCATTCAAAAGACTAAGCTATATTATATGTCAATTATACCTCAATTAAAACAAAAAAGACTGAGCTAAAAGTTGGTAACTATGTGATACACAGTATAAGGTAGTTTTGCCGGAGCTCCTGTAGCTCAGCGTATGTCTTAGATTGCTACATTGCACGTAGTTATGAGACAGAACCTAGCCTTAAACTGTCACTAAAAAGCAACCAGAATAATAGTTTTCTAAGCATTAAAATTTTTTTTCAAATAATTTCGAATGAGTCAATTCTCCAGAGCAGTTAGATGTTAGCAAACTCAATCTATGGATAAGAGAAAACGGGAATGGAAACTGGTACCTACCTGGAATCCTATTAAGTGTTACCCAGAAATGTTCATCAGGACTGTAGGTATCTTTTGACCACCGTAGCAGATCAATGGCCCTTTTGTCTTGGAAGACAAAGTTGACAAACTCTCTGGTAAGGGCCACATAGGCAGTGCCAAAGTAGATGGTCAGCTGATGTGGAGGTGAGGTTTTCAAAATATTGGTGTTTTTCACAAAAGAGCCATCTTTGCCTATGTGCTCTCGGTGGACATACTTAGTCCGTCCAATGGCATGAGCTGGGGGCAGCACTCCTGGGGTAATGTTTTTCCCTTTAAATCCTTTCAGGTACTGAACTATTTCCTTGTTGGTTTTCAGGGGGAAATCTTGCCCGCAGGTGTTGATGGCATACTTCCATGGAACCTCCGAGGCCACAAGGTCTTTTAGGCAGTTCAGGTCTGCCTGGAGCCTGGAAATTCCTGCATAGACCACCGGCTCTATCTTTGAAGCAATGAAAGCATTTTGGAAGCAATTCAGTAACTGCCACACAGATTCCTTAAACTCATTTGTGGCTTTGTCATCCACATGAACACAGTAGACGTTTTGGGGCATATAGATAGCCCTGAAGAGCCTTTCAAAAGTATCAAAGTCCTTATGGATGACCATGACATACGCCAAAGGGAAGGCAACTTCTTCTTCTGAGAGGGGGCTTGTGATGTAGTGATTCTGGAGGAGGTAGTCCTTGCAAGAGACACTTCCCAAAGGTGATGTCAGGGTCTTTCTCCACAGAAAGGCTGGCTTATCTTCTAAGGCGTTATTACAGGCTTGTACTCTTAAATACCTTTCACTGGAACCATTCAGCTTCCTGTGACTTTTTAGCAAGCTTAATTGGCATGTATTGAAAAGTATCACCAAAAAAACCACACTGAGCACAGTGAAAGCAAAAAAGTGAAGCCTCCAAAAGTTCATTATTTTCACTTCCTTGGGGAAGATGTAGATCTCTCCAGGGATCAAGAAATGATCAGTCCCTGAAACCACAAGTGTGAAGGGGTTGAACTGACTTCTTTTGCCAGTCTTGAATTTCGACAGCTTCTCGGGAGGGCTTCTTTGCCCGAGTCCTTTAATCCTCATCTATTCTCTGCTTCAGTGCCGTGTCCATCCTTTTTGGCATTGGCCGGAAAGGAGATGCTTCTCTAAGGCACACTGCGCTTCAGCCTGCGGTGCTGAACCCGGCTACTTAGCAGAGCCTGGCTCTTGGCTCTCGGCTCAGCCCAGCCTTCGGGAAGCCGTCCTCATTTGCATGTGAAACGCAAGTGGTGGATCTTAGCATATTACGTTATGGAATGGAATGACGGGTCCTTTTCACTGGGACTGAGTTTCTCTTGCTTCCCCCCACCTCCCTTCCATCTAATCTATTCCGATCTGATCTCCCTTCTCTTCTCACGCTTTCCTTGTGCCTTTTAGAATAAGTGATGCTACTTTTTCTGGTTAGCCCCACAATCTGCTAACCAGTCCTTAGAAATTACAGCATTTAGGACTTCTGCTTCTGGGGTTTATTTCTCTTCCTGTTTCTCTGCCTCCTCTTTTCATTTCAGTCTCATCTCTACCTCTGGGCACATACAGACACGGATAAGGAAAAAAGAGCTTCCAACAAGTCTAAGGAGAAGATGACCAGCACCAAAAATGTCTGATGGTTAGGTGGGTGTTTGCTGGATTAAATCAGACAGTTTCTGATAGTGTTACATAGCGTATCTATGTATGTGCAGGCTATGGGAAGAAGGAAATAAGAATTACACTCTTGGGGGCATGGGACAAGGGGAGAAGGAACCTAGGAGTGACTTTAAACATTAAAGGGTCAGTGTGAATGACATAAGTGAAATAAACACACCTTAGTGCACACACCAGAGAGAAAGGTGATACTCATTGTTCCCAGAGAACAAAAGTTGGTTCCCTTTCACACAGAACTTCAGATAACTTGAGCTGTTGACATGGTATTATCTACAACATGTGGAGTGACTGGCCACTGGGTCTCTTTAAAAGGCCGACATCTTCAGATCTGAGGTCATTTCATAGAACTCAAAGGATTTTTCTTCCCACCCAACCCCCTCTCCCACTTCCTTACTCTGAAGAAAGAACAAAGGCTCAGGGCTGCTGCAAAATTCCTGGAAGCATCTGTCAGTGTACTGCAGGGGAGCCAGGAAGAGAAGCCCAGCAGGTCCGGTCACATTACAGAGGGCTTCTCCGAGCTCACTTGTGCCAGGTGCCTTGAGCACTCATCGAGTGTGGAGTGCGTTGCAGATTGATGCTGATGGTAAGGACGCTTCTGGAGGAAAGTTACTGCTCCAATTAAAAGTTCAACAGTGGCAGCCATACAAGGTATGCTAAAAGTGGCTCTGCTCCCCTCTTATTCCCGAAGTCACCCAGTTATCCACCTGCTGGGCATGATGTGGCAGCTGGAGCAGCTGCCCCTGTTAGGAAAACACTTGGTATGTAATGCAGCGATCTCCCCACCCCCCTCCTATCCCACACCACCCTTAACGTCTTACAGCTCACGGGACTAATGAATGGCAGTAGTACTGTAGATGTGACAAACAGCGACTTGGAGATAGAGTCAAAGAGTTGGCAGGGATCTAAAGATCACCTAACACAACCTTTATTTTATGGATGAGGAAACTGAGGCCAATAAATATATTTTTTTCGAAGTCATTCAGCTGGATAGAAGCCAGAGCCTTAATTCTACAGCTCCCTTGTCCAGAGGCTGGAGCCAGGACAGTTGGATTCAAATCCCAGCCGGTCGCCACCAGCTGTGCGAGCAGGGTGAAGTTACTTAACCTGTCTCAGCACCAAGTTCTTGGTTTGAGAGATGGGAAATAACAGTGGTTCCTATTTCACATGGTTGTTGAGAACATTCAATGAGACAACTCTTGTTCAGGGTTTGTGTTCGCCTACGTGCAACAGGCATTAGCGACTACTGTCGCTGTTGTTTCTCTTTTGAAAAATATCCACCATTTCTGACCCTATTAATGAACTGATATTTTGATTTCTGTTCTTAGTAATGGAAAAGAAAAGTATTTGCACTCTTAAGGCTTTCAAATGGGTTGATTTATTCCCACTCATAAAAGTGGTGGTTAAATTCCACACTTTCTCTTCCCCATCTCTCTTTCCCCTTCACCCCAGAAGAAAAATACTAGAAATGTGGCTGTATGAAGGGAAGAACTGAATAGTCCATTTTGCTGCCCTCATTTCCCTTCATTCTTACCAGAGCCACACCCTTTTCTGCAAAATACATCCTTGACACGTGTGGGAGAGCAGCAGGGGGAAGGCAGAGGGAGGAAGGGAGGCAAAGGCTTTCATTGCAAGTTCAGTAGAGTTTTTCCCTCTCTTTGCCTGGAGCCTTGATCTACAACAGGGAGTTCTGGTGGAATGCCGATGCAAAGCAAACTCCCCAAGTCTTTAATCATGATTTAGTCAAAGCAGATTGCACATAGGGGGTGGAGTGGTATGCAACACGCTTTACAGTCCAAAACAGCAGTATCCAAAAAAAACACTTCCATAGTCTGTCCTGCCTTATTTGCGATGGTTTCGATGAACAGCCTGAGATTAGAATGTGATGCCTTTTTAGTGGCTGGCCCAGCAGTAGGTTTGTTTTGCCTGGTATCTGTGGTAACTGAACAGGCATGTTCTTCTAGCAAATAATTGGGCAGGCTAAGCTATTAACTTCCAACCAGGACATTATGTCTGCTCCGTTTACTCTAGCTGGCTTAACATATTGAAAACTGTCATCAAGTGGACATTTTTGTATCGCTCCCTGCCTCCCTCATGCCCCAGGATAACCTTTACTGTCACAAACAAGGAGACAGCACAAGGACAGCAGCTAACAACACATAATCAGTTCAGCCAAACATTAAATCAAAAGGCCAGGCTCTCTGGGGCTTTCTGAGAACAAGGCAGGTCTTTTCTCTGTTACAGTCACTCAGTTTTCATTAACCTTACAGGAGTGGTGCGTCCACTCCCGCAGGGCTGTCAAAGGCCAGCATGAGGCTGGTTTCGTGGGGGCGGGGCTGGCATCCGGGCCTGACTTGTTCCCAAGTCCTGATAGCTCTCCTCTCCCTCAGACTGCTCTCTCGGCGTAATGAGTGCTATTGAATCAAGGCACTGCTTTTTGATGGGTCCTCTCACCTCCCTACAGGTTACAGCACCCTGCTCCCCAACTAAGGCTTTGGTTCCGTCAGTCTGGCAACCTCACACACTTCAGTCGCAAGCGAGACACAGAGAGTAAACAAGAAGAGGCCTCCCAGGAACCGAAATAATGATCACACGTTGTAGGCCCGGTGCACACACTCAGATGTGTACAGGCAGGTAAGTGAAAAAAGTAAGTGAAGCTAGTGGAGGGGAGGAAAAACAGGGCTAATGAGTTCACAAGTGGCAGCTAACACTTGGCCAAGGCGTCGAGGACGTTGAGGGAGGGTGGGGACCTTGGCCAAGAGCCATCGTCCCACCTAAAGGAAGCAGCTGCCTCTCAACGCCAGCAATTAATGCCACGCTAGATCATGGGCCCAGGGCTCCCAGCTCTTCAGATACTTTAAGAGAGAAATCTGAATTTTACCAAAAGAAAATTCCCAAACTCTTTGACTATTATCAAGTAATTAACAAAGTTTGAAGACACGAGTGCATGCATGCATAGCCACCCTGAAGATGGCATTTGACCCTCGGGATGCCAGTTTATCATCTTTGCTTTAAGCATCAAAGGCCATGGACTTTGAATCCCTCTTGAGGCTTAGCCTATTGACTCTTAGTTTAGACACAATCATAGCAAACTTTCTCAGACTTAAGCAGATAAGAAGTCACAAATTAGAAGAGCGATGTAGGACTGGTAGATTCGGGCAGCCTACTGTCAGCAACAGGTGATGGTCTGAGAATGAAATTGATTCAAGAAAAACTCCGAAAGCAGAGCGAGGCAGGACCATTCAATTAATGGATGACTGGCATTTGTGTAGCTCAATGACCATCTTATTACCTTCAACCACTACCTCTAGTATTTATAATTAGCAAATAAGTTAATATCTATGAAAGGCTTGAAAACTGTGGCGATCAGTACAGACACTGGGCCAACCCAGACCATCTTTGAAAACAAGCAGAGTACTAACATTTAGTGAAACAGAAATATAAATGTATTCATATATATCCTATACATACATTCTGCATATTCTATTTAAAAAGGCATTTCTGGAATAGGTTTATTCAAAATAGGTTTTTTTAATTAACTGTTTTGTGCACAAAAGGGTAGGCTTTCAATTAGCTAGAAAACTCACATCTGTGACAAAACTTTTTCCTAAAAAAATGTTAGGTGATATGTTTATTTACCACATGATTCAACATCGGGCAACATCACTCTTTCTGTAAAGGGCCAGGTGGTAAAGACTTTAGGCTTGTGGGCCATTTGGTCTCCGACACAACCCCTGAACACTGCTACTGAAGCATGGAAGTCGCCATAACAACAGGTGATTGTGTCCTGCTAAAACTTTATTTATGGACATCGATCTCTCAATTCCATATAATTTTTGTGTCATGAAATAGTCTTCTTTTGAGATTTTTTTCAACAACTTAAAAATGTAAAATCATTCTTAGCTCATGGGCAGTACAAAAATAGGCCAGATTTAGCCCGTGGGCTGTATGTAGTTTGCTGATCTCTGCTCTAGATTATGATCATGTTCCTCCAGGCCTAAATTTTGCAACATCAGAGTCTTTGCAATGACCTATAATTTCTTTATTTTTCAAGATGAAGAAATGTGATATGAAGGAAAACAGTAATGTTGATCATCCTTGTATCTGCCTGAAGCCCCTTGATGTACACCATCTGGGTTATAGCGCAGATGTGACTATGTGCCCCAGTTTCCTTTCTTCTCCTATATGATGCAGATGTTAAGAACACTGACCTCATAGGGTTCTTAAGAGATTTAAACAAGTCAGTGCATAAAAACAGCTTAGAACAATGTCTTGCAAGTAAGAAGTGATCAACAAATCTTAAGGCATCTCTCTTTCTGTTGCCAGACCCGGCTCACCTGGGACCCTCAGAACCCCATCCACCTTCCTAGGTCTGTTTAGTGAAGTAGAACAGCTGTGCTGGAGGGGTCGCTCTGCCCCTGAAAGATGCCAGGGCACAGGCAGGAGGCCTCAAGGCCCTCATTATCATGGGCAGCTTCAGTCTCTTCTGCCCTCTCCCCGCACCCAGGGTAGGGGAACTGCCCCTCATTCCCAATCACAGCCTCTTGAACCTGTTCTTTCAACTGTATCTGACTCTGTTACCTCTTCAGAGAGCCAGCCTGCTGGTGCACCCTGAGAAAAGCTGATGACAGAGACAAATATGCAGCTTGGTGGTGAAGACCAAGGCTTTGGAGCAGGGTTTAAATCTGGCTCTGCTGCTTACTATGTGACCCGGAGAAAGTTTCTTGAGATCACTGTGCGCTAGTTTCCTAATTTTAAAAAAGGAGAAGTAGAAGGGCTGGCCTGGTGGCACAGTGGTTAAGTTCGTGCACTCCGCTTCGTTGGCCCAGGGTTCGCAGGTTTGGATCCCAGGCACAGACCTACACACCACTCATCAAGCCATGCTGTGGCAGGCGTCCCATATAAAAAATAGAGGAAGACTGGCATGGATGTTAGCTCAGGGTCAATCTTCCTCACCAAAAAAAAAAAAAAAAAGAAAGAAAGAAAAGAAAAGAAAAGAAAAAAGGAGAAGTAGAAAGTCTACCCAAGTGGTGGAAGTCTGGCTAAGAAGCTTTCTGTACCTTTACCCCAAACTATTCCACATAACGCCACCCCACCTTACTGCATTGTTGTAGGACCACACTGCTTTCTTTCTACTCCCTAGCAGCCTACTTGAGAGTAGCAAATTTCTTTCCCTCTGGGGTTAATTGCCCAGATTTAACTCTAATGGCTGAAACAAAAACAAAAGCAAAAAACAAAAAAACCGCAATCAAAAATTTTATCTTTGGATATATTCTGTTAAATTTCAAGGAAAAGAATAGGTGACTATTTGTCTTTCTGTGCTTTTCTGTTTGCAAGTGTCTCCTCTAAGAACAAAAGATTGCAAATTCATGAAGAAAAGACTTTGCATGTCCAAGGTGTGTCCAGATCTGGATGTTCTTCTGGAACCTTTCTCATACAAAATATCCCCCAAACTCTTCCACCTCCATATTTTTTGAATGTTGAATTGAGGTTGCAGTGGAATGGTATTTCTACTAAAAGACAGCACTTTACAATTCAGCTGCTGCCAGAGATCTGTATCTTGAAGATTGTCTTTATCTTCTGAGCATTTTCAGATAAATGGAAACAGAATAGTCTTAAAATAGAGATAGGCAGTAGTTTCCTCCAACTTCTAATTTTAATAGCCCTATTACATTCTTGACTCATTTTCAGTTTATTCAGTCCACTGTCATACTAGCTTCTTTCCCACAGGACGTCATTTACTTGACTTTAGACAGTTTGTTACAAATCCCAAAAGGCAGATGTTTTCTGTTTTCTTAGAAATTAAAGCTGGAACAAATTTGCCTCCAAGATATGTCCTGTGTTTGTACTTAACTGAAGACAATCTTTGCATTTGATTCTCCCATTGCTTGAAGTGGTTTTAGATTCAAATTTATATTTACCAATCCATCCTTTTATATGACACCCTTAACCTTTATAGTTTCTCCCCAAAAACTATGGAAAAATTGCTATAAATGGAGTAGGCTCAGTCCTGGTCTGCTCTGGTTAGGGCCCTCATGGCTGATAGTGTAGTTTTGATCATTACTCTTTAATGTGTCTTCAATGTGTTGTAACCAACATAACTGAGTGGTTTCAATTATAGTTTTCTTCCAGTAAATATCAGTGCTGTTCTGTGGAACATAAATATCTAGGGCACTAATTCCTGATCACGAGATGACCTGGTCATTGGTAAGGTGAGCAGGAGTATGTGGAGGCAGCACTGTCCCTGTGTGCCCAGGATTGAGAGATTTCACAGGAAATGGGATTGTCAGAGCTACAACTAGGAAATCCTGGACAAATCAGGATGGATCGGTCATCCTATATACCATCAGCCCTACCCACTCTCTGCTGAAAGGTATACTAACTAAAGGGTATTCAATAACTGATCAGTGTGGAAGGAAAAGAAATGTTTAAACCATTTATCTGGATGGGGGGAGCATGCAGATCATCAAAAGTCTGCAAACTGTAATGCATAAAAACCCTACACGTCCCTTCTCCACATGTCCCTGAACCACTGAGGCATGGGGACAAAATGATTGACATATGTGGGGTAGCTTTACAGTCAACCTAAAAGAAAGCATTTAAACCATTCTAACTACACAGATGTTCCCCAGTGGATCTAAGAATGTCTTAGTCACAGCTTAAATAATGATGGGAGAACCTAAAAGGAAATTAACTGTTATTACACTGTCAACTGGATCTAAAGTCCTCTCCCTCCACACCACACGTGACTTGAGAAATCTTTCTGTAAAGGGGGGATTAATAGAAAAATAGGGGTCTCATGAATGGAAATGCTTATTTTAATATTTATAATCAATGGGCAATGAAATCAGAAAATGTTAATTCATTTTACAGAGCATCATAAGCAACCAGCCATTTGATCTCTCTGACTCTCAATTTCCAAATCTGCACATCGTCGGGATTGGAACTAGGTGCTCCCGAAGGCTTCTTTCAGCTCTAAAATGCTGTGATTATGCTAGATTCTGTGCAGAATAGAAAGGGGGCTGTTTTTACGGGAAAGCTGCATTAGAGAGTTTTGTTTAGACTCAGTAGTGCATGGGAAATTCCAAAATGTGATAAGATTAACTGACCAAGGAGGCTTGGAGGTGGAGTGGAGGGCAGTTAGCTCAGACAGACCAAAGTCCTGGGAGAGGAGAAACCAGACAGGGAGGTGTTCAGCCTCTCCAGGAGACCACCCAACACGTAGCCGGACTTCAGAGTCTCAGGTGGGCAGTTTCCGCGTGGAACATGGACGCCATTTGGAGTCCTTGGCAGGAGGGCCTTCCTGCTGTAGAACCACAAGGAGCTCAAAGAAGTAGCTCTAACTTCAACTGAGGACAGAATTACAGATTTTCAATGAACGAGGAAATATGCGAGGACTGGGGGTGGTGTGGCTAAAGAGGAAACATCTAGAAGAGGGGACTAATCATGTCAGGAAGCTAATTCCATTAGGATGGTCTGAGTATCTTTGGTTTGCTTAGTAAAGATCACAGCTTTTTCCCCTAATGTTTTCACTAAGTTCTGATCTTTTAAATTTGGCCGAAGAGAAAGATTATGGGGAATGAATATCATGGAAGTACCAAGTTCAAGGACAAAGACTCTGAAAGCATAACCTGCAACCATCCATTCTCTGAAAACACGGCACTGAAGTGGCTAAAAGGTAAATATATTTGGGGGGAAAGGAGAGTCTGTTCAATAAATGGTATTGAGAAAACTGGACAGCCACATGCAAAAGACCACCATCTCACACCATACACAAAAATCAGCTCAAAATGGATTAAAGACATGAACATAAGACCTGAAACCATAAAACTCCTAGAAGAAAACACAGGCAGTCAGCTCCTTGACATTGGTCTTGGTTCTGATTTTTTGGATTAGGCACCAAAAGCACAAGCAACAAAAGCAAAACTAAACAAGTGGGACTACATCTAACTAAAAAGCTTCTGTACAGCAAAGGAAACCATCAACAAAATGAAAAGGCAACCAACTGTATGGGAGAATATATTTGAAAATCGTGTATCTGATAGAGGGTTAACATTCAAAATATATAAAGAATTCATACAACCTAATAGTAAAAAACCAAATAATCCAATTAAAAAATGGGCAGAAGATCTGAAGACATTTTTCCAAAGAAGACATACAGATAGCCAACAGGCACATGAAAAGGTGCTCAGCGTCACTAATCATCAGGGAAACGCAAGTCAAAACCACAATAAGATATTATCTCACACCTGTCAGAATGGCTATTATTAAAAATACAAGAGATAACAAGTGTTGGCAAGAATGTGGAGGAAAGGGAACCCTTGTGCACTGCTGACAGGAATGTAAATTGGTGCAGCCACTATGGAAAACAGTATGGAGGGTCCCCCCAAAATTAAAAATAAAACTACCGTATGATCCAGCAATTCTAATTCTGGGTATTTACCTGACAGGAAATAAAAACACTAACTTGAAAAGATATCTGCTCCCTTATGTTCATTGCAACATTATTTACAATAGCCAAGACATGGAAACAACCCAAGTGTCCATCAAAGGATGAGTGGATAAAGAGAATGTGGTATATATACACAACGGAATATTGTTCAGTCATTAAAAAAGAAGGAAATCTTGCCATTGTGACAACATGGAGGGCATTATCCTAAGTGAAATAAGTCAGACAGAGAAAGACAAATACCATATGATCTCACTCATATACAGAGTCTGAACAACAAAAAAACAAACTCATAGATACAGAGAACAGACTGGTGGTTGCCAAAAGTGGGGGGTAGAGAGCGGGTGAAACAGGTCAAAAGGTACAAACTTCCAGCTATAAAATAAATAAGTCCTGGGAATGTAAAGTACAGCATGGTGACTATAGTTAATAATATCATATTGTATATTTGAAAGTTGCTAAGAGAGTAAATCTTAAAAGTTCTCATCACAAGGAAAAAAATTTTGTAACTGTGCGGTGATGGGTGTTAACTACACTTACTGTGCTGATCATTTCAAAGTATATACAAATACCAAATCATTACGTTGTACACCTGGAACTAATGTTCTCTGTCAATTATATCTCAATTTAAAGAAAGGTAAACACATTTGGGAAAAACTTTCTGCCACTCATGGCTTTGTCCAAAAGCATCTTGGGAAAGAATGCCACATATTGTGCAAGTCAGAGGATGAGAGAAAGAGAGGCTTGTGGGCAGATCTGTCACTGAATAACTACATTAAGAAATGGTTAGTTAGGCCCTACTGACGCCTGATTTAGCTTTTCTTGTCCTTCATTGGGAGCTGTCTGTGTTAATATGGGCTGGTGCGATTTTTAAATTGGGCATTGGATTGTATTTTTATGATCTTACATGAAGAGAATCTGGAATGGAAGTAGAACCTACCTCTAAAAAATATATGGCCTTGGGTCTGCATTAAATCGGATAATCGATGTTCATGGAAAAACTGGGTTGAAATGTTTGCCTTCTTTACCTTACATTCAGTCAGCATTACTTTCCCATCATTCTTTGTCCAAATGGATTAAAGTCAAACAACGTATAATGATGTAGTTACGAAAATAAATGTAATGAATACATAAAAAAAGAGAAATGGTTAGTTAGGAAAGTAATATTGGCTGCTTTGGATGTAGCTTTCTAAGACTGCAAATTGTCCACCTCAGAAACAAAGAATCACTAAAAATCTTAGTAGGGTCATTTGCTTCACCAAATGATGGGTTAGTTCCATCAAAGAAGCAGCCTCATCAAAACCCAGATCTGGTCTTTAAAGCAGGGGCCGCTGCTGTTGAGCTGTTCTTTTTACTTCTGTGGTGCAGAATTCGGTGCCCATTTGGCACCGGATGGTGGGCCTCGGATTGAAGCACAGACTGGCTTGAGCCACTGTTGCCCCCAGGATGAGCGTGACATGGAGGAGTATTCCCAAGATGAGCAAGATGCTTTGGAAGAACTGAAGGAGAGAGAACAGTCCCATTGCTGTTGACTAGAGGCAAAAAAGACCAAGAAAATTCCCAGAAAAGCTCAACATGATGGAAGATGCTATGTAAAGCCAAGCCCTCAGGATTTGGCAAAGTAATCTAAGCTGTGTATGTGCGTTGTGTGTGGTGATGAGGGTGGTGGCAAAGGGGGGTGATGATTTGTAGCTGAGTGGACAGCAGTGCTGAGGGGCATATTAAAATTATTTCCATTTGACTCAATTCAAGAAATATCTATTCTTATCCCACTGGCTGCTTGCTATGTTGGGCTGCTAAAGATAGAAAAAACCCCGAAAAGATTATACAGGAGTCCCCCCTTATCCACGGTTTCACTTTCTGAGGTTGCAGTTACGCATGGTCAACCATGGTCCAAAAATATCAAGTGGAAAACTCCAGAACTATACAATTCAGAAGTTTTAAATTGTGTGCCATTCTGAGTAGCATGATGAACTCTCATGCTGGTCTGATCTGTCTCACCTGGGACGTGAATCAGCCCTTCGTCCAGCGGGTCCACACTGTGTACACTACCGCCTGTTAGTCACTTAACAGCCATCTTGGTTATCAGATCAACTGTCATGGTATTGCTGTGCTTGTGTTCAAATAACCCTTATTTTACTTAATAATGGCCCCAAAGTGCAAGAGCAGTGATGCTGGCAATTCGGATATGCCAAAGAGAAGCCATAAATTGCTCCCTTTGAGTGAAAAGACAAAAGTTTTCGACTTAATAAGGAAAGAAAAAAAATCATATGCTGAGGTTGCTAAGATCTACGGTAATTTTTATTACAGTATATTATTATAATTGGTCTATTTTATTATTGTTGTTAATCTCTTACTGTGCCTAATTTATAAATTAAACTTTATCATAGGTATGTATGTAGAAGAGAAAACATAGTATATACGGGGTTCAGTACTATGCCTGGTTTCAGGCATCCACTGGGGGTCTTGGAACATACCGCCATGGATAAGGGGGGCCTGCTGTAGTCCTGACAGGGTAATTTGATATTCACATTCATAATTATAATGCCAAGAAGATTATAAAATGACGAAAAGGGAGTTAAAATAAAGGTTTCCAAAAGTGTACAATTGAAAAAGAAAACATAGGAAAAGCTTCCTAAACGATGAGGCACTGAATGCCGACCTATTAAGGCCATTATGTAAATGGGAGAGATGGAGGAGAATGGCACAAGTGAAGAGAATGACATGAAGAAAAGTACCCAGTGCAGGAATATACGGCACGGTGGTTTTTCCGGAGTGTCCCTTCCAGGGAAGGCAGCAGTGGGAATTGATAGGTGACATCCAGCAAGGATCTGTTGATATCCAATACCCCATGTTGAGATGTTTATGCTGAATAATTCAATAAGCTGTTGAAACTCCCTGCAGCTTTTGGGATTGAGAAGTTATTCTTGGAGCTATGCTTTAAAAGGAAAATATGTCAAGAGTGTTAGAATGGTTTGAAGAGGGAGATTTGGGCCAGAGGGATCACTTGGACGAGTTCTAACAATCTACTTGAGAGGCACGATGGGCGGGAATTAGAGCTGTAGTGATAGGGATGGGAACGGTGAGACTCACTAGGAACCCATCATGGACAGAATGTACAGAATGCGCTGATTAGATATCGGGGCCTGGAAGGGGGAAGTTGGCCAACACAGAGAACAGTGGTGCCAGCCACAGAGATTCTGGAGAAGTGAGTTTATGGGGAGTAGGGAGATGGATGGGGGAGCATGTCAGCAGGTGCCAATGGGAACCTCAGGAAGAGATATCCAAAAGACAAGGAGAAATGTGGGAGAAGGCCTGAGGAGCATGGTGGAGGGTTAGCGTTCATCAGTACAGAAATGGTGTTGAGCTACAGACGTAAATGAGCATCAAGGGAGAAAGAACAGGAAGAGCCAAAAAGCAAACTGAGGAAAGACTCAAGGGGAATGTTTACTGAAAACTTACATTTCCTGATTCTAAATTTCACAGAGAACAGTGGCTCTAAAATCAATTATTATCCAAGTCTCCATTCAATAATCAGTAACTAAGAATAGGGAAAGCACAGAATTATCCATTTAAATACAAGTTTTTCAAAGAGGGATTATAAAAGCAATTGCCCTTTAACACATTTGGCGACATGACAGCTTTTTCATAATGTTGGAGTCATAGCTCAAAGTTCTATGACCAAGTATTGCTCCAAGACTGCTGGCTTCAGTCTTTGATAATTATCTCTTCATAGCGCTCCAGCCCTATCTGCCTTCCTAAGTAAAAATGACTTTTATTATGTATTTATTTTTAAATTGAGATAACATTGGTTTAAAATATTATGTAGATTTCACGTGCACAACATTGTAATTCAACTTTTGTATATACTACAGCGTGCTCACCACCAGAAGTCTAGTTTCCATCCATCACCATACAATTGACCCCCTTTTCCCATTTTGCCCTCCCCCCACCCTTTCTCCCCTCCAGTAACTACCAATCTGTTGTCTGCTTCTTTGAGTTTTTGTTTTGTTTTGTTTGTTCATTCGTTTTGTTTTTGATATTCCATCTATGAGTGAGATCATACGGTATTTGTCTTTCTCTGTCTGACTTGTTTCACTTAGCATAATATCCTAAAGCTCCATCCGTATTGTTGCAAATGGCAAGATTTCATCTTTTTTATGGCTGAACAATATTCAGTTGTATATATACAACACATCTTCTCTATCCATTCATCTGTTGATGGGCATTTAGGTTGTTTCTATATCTTGGCTATTATAAATAATGCTGTAATGAACATAAAGGTGCAAATAGCTTTTCAAATTAGTGTTTTTGTATTCTTTGGATAAATACCCAGCAGTGGAATAGCTGGATCATATGGTAGTTCTGTTCTTAATTTTTTGACAAATCTTCATACTGTTTTTCATAGTGGCTGCACCAGTTTGCATTCCCACCAGCAGCGTATGAGGGTTCCCTTTTCTCCACATCCTCTCCAACGCTTATTTCTTGTCTTTTTAATGATAGCAATTCTCATGGGTGTGAGGTTATATCTCATTGTGGTTTTGACTTGTATTTCCCTAATAATTACTGGTACTGAACATTTTTCATGGGCCTGTTGGCCATCTGTATGTCTTCTTTGGAAAAATATCTATTCAGATCCTCTTTTAGAAAAGAACGATTCTATACACTGCATTGTGACTGGGGGACAGAACTCTGGATTAGAAGAAAGACGATGTGAATTTGTGCCCTGACTTTGCTAATTACTAGCTGTTCAATAAAGTCAATCAATATTTAGAGAAGGTGTACATCCTAAAGGGAAGTTAGGTTGCAAAGTCAGTATGTAAAAGGAAAACAACATACAAGTAAAATTCCTCTGGAGAAATCTCTTGGGAATATTCCACATTAAGATGACACAGAGTATCTCCATAATTCCAACATGGCCAATTTTCTCCTTAATCTCTGTCCAGATGATGGATCCTTCTAATGAGCACCAGATGAAGAAGTTGGCTCGAGCTGAGCAGTGATGTTATGAGATGCACACTGTATCTTTAACATTAGTGAGCCATGGGAACCAAGCCCATCATGAGAACAAGCAAAATCCTTATTTAACCTCATGCTCACTCTGAATCCCAGATGTATTGGTTGGAATGGAGGGTAGGGTGGGATGGCCAAAACCGTTTAATCTTACATGCTGTGTGTGTGTGTGTGTGTGTGTGAATACAGTTGAGTTTGTGCAAGTTAAATGAATACGAGCTGGGACTCCATTGTACTGAGCCTGGCTCATGCACCGGGGGTTGTGTGGTATAAGGGAAACAAAAACTAGCAGGTGCAGGTGTCTCCTTGAAGCTCAGTCTAGAAGGCCCCGGGGAACACAAACAGTGCTGCAGGACTGATAATAGTACAACGTGACACAGGAGGAGCGAGGCCACGGGAGTGAGAAGGAGGAAAGGCTTTTTAGAGAATGTGACTCCAAGCTGAAGCTTAAAAGAAAAGCACGTGTCAGTCAGATGAGGGAAAGGAAGGAAGAGCATTTCAGAGCATCCTGGCTGGGGAGTGGCATGAGTTGAGGCAGGCAGACTGGAAGTGGCACATTTGGGACCTACAAGTCAACTAGGAGAGCTGGGGTGCCATATGGGATGGGGTGCATAGTTAAAAACGGCACTAGAAAGGCCAAGCGGCCTGATTGCAATGAGTTCCCCGTGCCCAGTGAAGGGGCCAGGATGTTACGCTGAGGTAATGGGGATCCTCAGAAGGTTTCTACGAAGGAGAGAGATGTGATCATGTGCATTTTTGTAAAGGTCTTCCTGTCACTGTGGAGAAGGTGTTAAAGCAGGCTGAGAACGGAGTCAGAAAAGTAGTTAGAAAGAAATTAGACTACTGAAGGAGAGAGAGGAAGAGAGATGGATGGCAGCACCAGAAATGGTGAGGAGGCCAACGGCCAGATCCAGTTTCTTGACTTTACTCTGCACCTGGCACTATGCCAAGCACTTGCAGCCATCATCCTTGCCAATAACCCTGGGAACGTGGTGCTGCCACATCATGTGGTCCCTGTGGCCTTCACACAAGGGCCTTGCCCGCCTCATGCCAGGCCAGCCCTCACCCTCGCTCGCTCGACTGGAGCCACACCGGCTGCTCTTCCGGCTCACCTCAGGGCCTTGGCAATCCCCAGTCCCTCTGCCTGGAACCTCTTTGCCAAGCGCATGGCTGGCTCATTCTCATTTAAGAGGCACCAGTGATGAGCCACTTTTGCCGAGAAGCCTTCCCTGACTCACCCCATTTAAAGTAGGTCCCTTCCTGCATCAGCCTGCTTTTCCTTCATAGCTCTTAGCATAATCTCCAATTAGCTTGTCTACTTTTTATTATCTGTCTCCCCCTTCTAGAATAAATACTCCATGAGAGGTATGGCCTTACTTGTCCTATTTGCTACTATATCCAATAGTGTCTAGGTGCTCAATAAATATTTATTGAATGAATATCCATTTTCTAGATGAAAAATATAATAACAACAACAATAATAAAAACTAACACTGAAAATATGTGCTGGGCACTGGTCCAACTCATTTAAGCCTCACATACTTGATATAAATATTATTATTTTGCCTATTTTATAGATGGGGAAACTGAGGCCCAAAAATTTAGGTAACTTATCCAAGGTCACACAGCTTGTAAATGGCAGAGCGGGGCATACAAAGGTGAGAGCAGGAGTTGAGTTCTGAGTGAGTAGCATTTGAGGTGCCTGTGGAGCACGCTCTCTCATTTACTGCACTCCCTGCTTCTGGGGCAGGGCCATTACCCACCCCTCTGATCCCATCGTCATGTCTGTAAAATGTGGATTTAAGCACCGACCAAACAGGATTCTTGTGAAGATAAAGTGAGATAATGCAGACCTATAGGCAGATGTTCCGTAAACATCAGTTCCCTCATCTTTCCTGAACTTTCTGCTTACTTGAAAAAGCCAAAAGTTCCAGGCAAGATGGGCTATCAAGATGACATAAGGAACAAGAGAGAAAATTCTGGGGTGGGTCCATTATATAATCATTCCACAAGCTTAATAAGACTCAGAATTTAGCTACATTTCATCTTCTGAATACTTGCAGTTATTACAATAATTAAATAAGCATCTGTAAAACTAGGTTCAGTTTAATCTAAATGTATGTCATAAGTCCCACCTATCCTTTTCCTAGATGTTTCTTTTTACTCTTTTTTTTGAGGAAGATTAGCCTTGAGCTAACTGCTGCCAATCCTCCTCTTTTTGCTGAGGAAGACTGGCCCTGAGCTAACATCCATGCCCATCTTCCTCTGCTTTATATGTGGGATGCCTAGCACAGCATGGCTTTTGCCAAGTGGTGCCATGTCCACACCTGGGATCCAAACTGGCGAACCCCGGGCCACCAAGAATCGGAACGAGCGAACTTAACTGCTGCGCCACCGGGCCAGCCCCTCTTTTCATTCTTATTTCCTGCTAGGTATATGCAATATTTGTCTTTGGACAAGTCACAGATTTTAATCTTAAATTTTCTCATCTGCAAATGGGGAGAATAGTCCTTCTTTTATAGAGTTCTTATAAGGACTAAAGGAGATAATATATAAAAAATCCTTTTGCAAACTAAGTACTATCGAAATATAATAGAGGAACATTATTAAATACGTTTTTATAGTGGAAAAGGCGTATGCTTGTTGAGATCAAGCCACTTCAACAGTAGTACTTTCAATTGTGTTCTCCAAGTTAAAATTGCTCAAGTGCTTAGAGCTATAAATCTCATTAAATCCTGCCCCTCTAAGGTCCTGTGGGGATGCTCACTAACGGCTCTCTGCCTGCAGGTGAAGGAACCATCTTGCAGGGGGCGTGTGCTTCTGTCCGCCCAGCACCGTTCTGAGGAACCATCCTCCACCACGTGTGCTTCTGTCCGCCCAGCACCATTCTGAGGAACCATCCTCCACCACGTGTGCTTCTGTCCGCCCAGCACCGTTCTGAGGAACCATCCTCCACAGTAGCCTGCCCCTCACCTCTGGCTCTAGGGTGGGAAAGCGACCCAAGAAAGGTTGGTCAGCATTCTTCCTCCCCTTGATTTGCTTAGGGATTTGGACCAAGCAGGATGACTCTGAGGACTCCCCTGAGCTGTTGCTGGACTATCAGGTCAAAGAGTTTCTTTTCCCCCAGGAGTGCCAGCTGTCAGAACCAAGCACCGGGAGCTACGTCTGGCCATCTCTGACACCATGTGGGGAGCACCTGCCTGAATGAGGCCAACACAGAGAGAGGGAGGCAGAGAGATAGGGGGACCAACTCATCCTAGTTTGCCTGAGGCTTTCCTGGTTTTAGCACTGAAAGTTTCATGCCCAAGACCCTCCCTCAGACCTGGGCAAACAGGGACAGTTGGTCACCCTGCAGAGATGAGCTGGCAAGAAAGAGTCCTGAATATATTGTTTCCCCTCTTGATCCAACTTTATTTGGAGCCCCTCCTTTTTTTTTTTAGGAAGATTAGCCCTGAGCTAACTACTGACAATCCTCCTCTTTTTGCTGAGGATGACTGGCCCTGAGCTAACATCTGTGCCCATCCTCCTCCACTTTATATGTGGGACGCCTACCACAGCATGGCTTGCCAAGTGGTGCCATATCTGCACCTGGGATCCAAACCGGGGAACCCTGGGCTGCCAAAGCAGAACATGCGCACTTAACCGCTGCACCACCAGGCCAGCCCCTGGAGCCCCTTCTTGAGCATCTCAGTTCTGTGACTCACTCAGTTCTGGTGTCTGTTTCAGCAACTGTGAGCTGCATTTCTGTCACTTGCAACTTAAAGGGTCATAACACACTCCCAAATAATGTGCACATGTAAATAAAACTCAAAGTTAAAAAAGTCTAAATCGAAGTAGGAAACACACTATTTTTAGAATTGAAAAATGAGGAAACGTGACCATGTGGTCACTTCTAAGGTTGAGATAAATTTATGTCACAAAGCGGCTCTGAAAAAAAAATGTATACAACATGGAAAAAGGAAGAGAAGCAAATGAAAACATTCCTATGGAAAAAAAAGCATCATGGCACAAGAAAGGTCAGAATAACGCATGAGCAAAATTTCAAAAGAACAAATTTATGCAGTGAGGGGAAAAAACCCAAGGGATGTAACAGCTTTTTCGGCGCTCTCACCACTTCAGTGGTCAGGTTCATTTCCCCATTGCAGAACCACACCACCCGTCTGTCAGTTGCCATGCTGTGCCGGCGGCTCTCATGGAAGAACTAGTAGGATCTACAACCATGCACTGGGGCTTTGGGGAGCGAGAAAGAAAAAAAGAGGAAGATCGGCAACAGATGTTAGCTCCGGGTGAATCTTTCCATGCAAAAAACAAAAAAAGAAAAGCTAGAGAAAAGGGGCTTTTCTTAAGGTGACATATAACAACCATTACAAAGACCTAAGTTAGAAAGTACAAGGATGCACCAGAATTCAGGGTGAGCTACTCCTATCAGAGACTAACGGTCTGCAGCATGGGAAATTTGTGCTCCTGGAGCGCCTCCTTTCAGCATATGGCCAGAGAGAGAGGTCTAGACAATCGTCTGTACATGAGCCACACAGGATGGAATGAGAGTCACTCTGCCCGGCCTCCCCTGAAGAGGAATATAAGACTGGGGCGCAAAGGTCCTCTCCAGCCCCTTCTATCACCATTTCTAATTCTAACTCAGTAGGGAGAAACCCTGAGAGTTGAAAACCCAGAAAGAAGTCATTTTCTCAATAGAAAGACAACGTGAAAAAAAAAAATAAAAAGCAGTGTGAAGACACGTGATTTACTGCTGACTCCGTGAATATCCTTTCTATTGAGTGTTACCAATTTTAAACCATTTCCCCTTGTCTTCTCTTATCATCTAATTATAAGGGGCTAATTCTTTTCTTGGTCCTCCTACTCTTGTGGGTGTTTGGGGGAATCTGACACACCTGCAGAGGGTCTTTCTAAAACAAATACTTTGATTTAGGATGTTTGAGAGAAAGAGAGAAGACATCTTTGAGGGAGGAAAAGAACAGTGCTATCTGTAGTTGCGCGTTTGCAAAAGAAGATGTTTACGCTATTTTTACCAAAGGATTTCTCCCCTTAAAACGTGACATTGAAAATAGAAGGGATGATATGGTTAAAGGCTGTCCAGTCATAAAAACCCAGATTCACACCCCAAATCATAAGTCACAAAGGAGGCTCAAGCATAAAACCAGTGGAGTTACTGGAGCGTGTGTCTGCATTTATATAGCCTTTGAAGATGGAGATAATCCAACACTGGGGCTAGTTTGATGGTTTGTTTTCTTTAAATCACTTGTAATTCAGGAATGCCCCATCTACAAGCAGGATATCTTGCTTTCTCCCTGAACCAGGCTGCCATCCAGAGTCTAAGAAAGGAAGGAGGCAAAGCTGCAGCAAATGTCATGTTAATCCTGAAGAGCATCTCTTGCAGAATCAGACCGAACAGACCAACGACATGGGCGGTGTTTGCCTTCCTCTCCAGAGAGATGTTCTCTTCACAGAGCTCTCGCCTCCAATTTCCTACAAGGCAAATGCAAGCATTTGCCAAAGCTAATGGGCAACATGGAGTCCAGACTCCCCAGAATTTCCACCTTTCTACAAGTTCCTGAGAGCCGTGTACTAGGTGTTTATGTGGTCCTGGGCATCATGTCTTCTGCACAGAAAGCCTGAGTAGGAATGAAGGGGTCTTGCTACCTGGGCCCTCATTTTGTAGCCAGGGAGATTTGAGGCTCCAAGAGGTTATGCGCTTTACATGGGGTCATACTGTCACTGTGAGAGGGCAGAAGTCAGCATGCCACACCACAAACCTACAGCAAGAACGGTTTTCTCTCCTGCCCCTCTGTAGGTATCATTCTTGCTCTCCCACCTTGTCTATTTGACTAGGACTGGAAAGGAGAAGGGGGCTAAGAAAAGAAAAAGGAGGGTGAAAGATTCTTTTTCCTTGATTTTCTTATATTGATTTGACATTGATAAGACTGACCATCCTTCGGTCAAAGTAATCATAGACATTTAACACTAACCAAAACCCATGTTTCTCCTTTTTTTTAAAAAAAAAAGTGACAATTCAGGCTTTTGCTAAGTTATGAAATGCCTTGATCTCAGTACAATATCTAAGGAACCACATGGCTAATACCAATAGAAAGGGAAGGGGCCGGCCCCATGGCCTAGTGGTTAAGTTTGGTGTGCTCTGCTTCGGCAGCCCAGGGTCAGTTCCTGGGCGTGGACCTACACCACTTGTCAGCAGCCATGCTGAGGTGGTGACCCACATACAAAACAGAGGAAGACTGGCACCGATGTTGGCTCAGGGTGAATCTTCCTCAAGCAAAAAGAGGAAGATTGGCAACAGGCGTTAGCTTAGGGCAAATCTTCCTGAGCAAAAAAAAAAAAAGAAAAGAAAATGGAATAAATATTTGAGTATGAAAATCAGCCTCTAAGTACCCAAATTATATGCCAATGATGGAAACAACAGATAAAAGGTGAAAAGATGGTGGCCATAGTGATAGGGAGGTCAGGAAACAGAGAACACACAGTCTAAGAGCAAGCCCTGTTCACCAGGCCAGTCACCCTGGGACTCAGAGCCCAAACATGGTATTTTCCAGAGAATGCTAGTGTGTTTATCGTCCAGCAGACTCTGCCCTGCAGCCTGGGAGCACCTACCAGCATTTCCAACTTGGCAGCACCCCAAAAATGAGAACAATGATTTCTTTTCTCTTGCTATAATAATGCTGTCGAGTTCATCAGAGATCCATTTTGTATTTTTCATTGAGCCCAAAGCATGCTGTTTCCTTCAGAAGGAATCCTATCATGTTTTATATAGTTTTAAAAATAACTGATCTGGTCCATTAGTAAAGGTAGAAATGTTTGGGTGAGAAAGAAAGGAGTTTCTCCTAGAATCTCATTATTTATCTGAAGTAAAACACACATATTTTTACAAAGGTCTATACCAATAATATGGTGCATGCATGAGTCCAAACACTTCTCAGCTCCCTGGGCTTTAGGGAGACAGCTGTGGTGCCGGAGTAAAGCCTCAGGCTTTGCCATTCATTCCCTCATTCCCTCTTCTAATAGTTATTTATTGAGCATTTACTGTGTGTTCTAAGCATTGAGGATACAGCAATGAACAAGACAGAAAATGACCTGACTTCATGGAATTAATGCAGAGGAGGCTGAGAACAAACTCATGCAAATAAGTAAATATGATAATTCCAGATGGTAATAAACTCTTTGAAGGAAAAATGAGGTGGGGGGTCAGCTCAGCTTGTCTGAGCTGACGACATCTAGCTGATGAGAAGGAGCCTGTGAAGGTCTGAGGGGTAGGCAGGAGAATGGTCAAGGCAAAGGCCCCGGGGCTAGAGCAAGTTTGACCAATTTGGGGTGAAAAAAGACCACCCCTGGGGACTGATAACAATAATACCTATTGTGGTAAAGACTTAATAAGATGATGAACGCAAAAATACATGATGAAATGCAAGGCAATACCACTGACAGGCATTATCTGGCCATGCTAGAATATTGTATTATCACATAAAGGACATCATTCTGCGTTTAGAAGGGATTAGGGTGAGAACTATAGATCTCAGTTTTCATCTTATACTTCAAATAAAATGAGCAGGCTCTTGAAAACCCCTTCCACGTATGGCATATCACTAGCATGTGAAATACGGACTCTCACATACCTGGAATCCTATTGAGTGTCACCCAGAAATGTTCATCGGGACTGAAGGTGTCTTTGGACCACTGGAGCAAATCAACAGCCCGTGGGTCATGGAGAACAAAGTTGGAAAACTCTCTTGACAGAGCAACATAGGCAGAGCCAAAGTAAATGGTGAGATTATGGGGAGGAGGCGGTTTCAAGGCGGTGGTTCTTATCACGTAGGAAAGCTCTTTGCCCAGGTGTTCTCGGTGGACATACTTAGTCCGTCCAATGGCATGAGCTGGGGGCAGCACTCCTGGGGTAATGTTTTTTCCTTTAAATCCTTTCAGATACTGAACTATTTCCTTGTTGGTTTTCAGGGGGAAATCCTGCCCACAGGTGTTGATGGCGTATTTCCATGGCACCTCCGAGGCCGCGAGGTCTTTGATGCAGTTCAGGTCCGCCTGGAGCCTGGAAATCCCGCCGTACACAACTGGCTCCATCTTGGAGGCCAGGAAAGCATTGGGGAAGCAGCTCAGTAATTGCTGCACCGCATCTTTAAATTCGACTGTCGCCTTTTCATCCACATGAACACAGTAGACATTCTGAGGCATGTAAATAGCTCTGAAGAGCCTTGCAAAGGTATCGAAATTGTGATGGATGACCATTGTATACGCCAAAGGAAATTCAGCTTCTTCTTTAGATAAAGGGGCTGTGATATAGTGGCTTTGGATCAAGTATTCTTTGCAAGAAGACTTCTCATATATCGTTAGTTTGTCTCTCCACAGGAAAGGCGTCTTGCCTTTGATAAAGGATGTGCAAACCTGACTCAGCATCAAAGTGTCCGAGTTATTTAGCCTCTGGAAGCTTTGCTCTCCCCCAGAATTAAACACATAGAACACGATAAAAATGATTACACAAGAAACAGAAACTATAAAGACGTAACGCATCGACGAACGCATGCCTCAAAGAGGAGCGAGCTTTCAAAGACTGTCAAAATCTGTAAGTCCTTTCCCAAACTTACTTTTTTCTCTGGGTTCTTATTTTGGTACATACTCCAGTAATTTCTACCCTGAAGGAGACGCTGTGAGTTTATTCAGCCTCGTCCCGGGAGTCCAGCTGCTGGCTCTCTCCCCATGCTGATATTAGCAACTGATCCCGCCTCTTCTCTGCCTCAATCAAACCGCCTTTGTCTAAACCGCAGTAGCAGGTTGCTTAAGCCCAACCTTTTTCCCTCCCTCTGCCTCCCGCTTGCATCTGCTCGCTGTTTCACTAAAACTCTGGTAACTCCTTTCCCCCCGCAGATTGAGTTTCTCAGATCTCTTTTCTTTCATTTCCCATGGTTTTTTCTCCCCCCTCTTGTTATTGCCATTCAGAGAATTAGCGCAGTGAGAGCCAAAGTTGAAATGATGTGTTCTGGCAGACACCCCGTTTCCTGCTAGTCATCCGACAGGCTGCGGCTCTCACCCACTCTTGTTGCTCATGGCAATGATCCACGACCTGACTCCTCCACTCTTCCAGTACTGTCCAGGGGGTACAACGTAGGCTCCATTCTAATACACTGCGTTAATGAAGAAATAGCTGAAAGGACAAGCTATAGACTAAAAGAAAACCTCATCCATCCCGGCTCCTTTGGAATGCTTTCCGGCCCTGCCCCATCCTTGTTTCAGAAAATAATACTTGTTTTAGAAACTAAAACAAGAGCCTCCAGGAGTTCTAGTCCTCGGGGATCTGAAACTGTGGGGCTCCTGGTCCTGACACTTTGAGATTAGGGACAGCCCCTCTCCTCCCACTTCCAGCATCAACTGTGGTGCTTGTCATAGAATGTGGAGGTCAAATGAATGAGTCCTGAGTTACAGCCCCTGATTTAGATGAGACTGTAAAACTTCACTGGAAAGAAGGTGAATCCTGGGCACAAATGGTGTTCAGATTAGGGGACCAAGAGGGTATAACCACCCAGAGAACATCATCTAATACTCAGAGAGGTGCTTTATACCTGCCCACTTAAGCTTATCGACCACCTAGGAAATGAATATTGTTTCGCCCTCTTTATAAATAGTAGTGCTTTGGCTAAGGAGTACCACAGTCTTTTACTTAGAAGATTCTCATCTCCAACCTTTCACTTTTCCATCAGCTGAGGAAGATTCATCCTGAGCTAACATCTATGCCAATCTTCGTCTATTTTGTATGTGGGTCGCCACCACAGCATGGCTGCTGATGTGTGGTGTAGGTCCACGCCCGGGAACGGAACCCAGGCCACTAAAGCAGAGTGTTCCAAACTTAACCACTAGGTCACAGGGCTGGCCCTCCTCCATCAGCTATTTTTTAATATAGATTAATGTATCTTATTTAAAAAGACTTCTGGGGCCAGCCCGGTGGCGCAGCGGTTAAGTGCGCATGTTCCACTTTGGCGGTCTGGGGTTCGCCAGCTTGCATCCTGGGTGCAAATATGGCACCACTTGGCAAGCCATGCTGTGGCAGGCATCCCACATATAAAATAGAGGAAGATGGGCACGGATGTTAGCTCAGGGCCAGTCTTCCTCAGCAAAAAGAGGAGGATTGGCAGCAGATGTTAAATCAGGGCTAATCTTCCTCAAAAAAAAAAAAAAAAAAAACCACTTCTAAAACATCAGTGCAACTACTGCATGCCTTCACATTTCCCCTGACCACCCGTCTGCACTGAACACCTCAGAGGCTTCACCCTATAGCATTAACTCACAATGGAGATTGAACCCCGCCTCACTCCATGAAGAAATAATGTCCTTTAATGTGCTTTCTCTCCTTCCTTTTGGAAAGCCTTTATCCCGCTATTAATGGAATTAGTAAGATAATATGCTGACTCCTGCATGCAGCCTAGGTAGGAAAACCGAAGCCTATGCCCCACGATTCAAGGCATCTAAACTCCAGCTGAACGACACCCCACTTCCTGGGCACCCTGTGGCTGTTCATTCTTCTAGCTTTCATTGCTCTCATTTTTTATTCACTATTTTGCTCTCTCCCGTACTAAACTCTCCTAAGACCCATTGCAAATAAACTCTATACAGAACCCACCTTTGAATTTTTAGCCAGAACAGAAAAAGAAAATGTAGCCATTATATGCACAGAGCAGATTCATCTAATTCTTAGTGTTTCTATGGAGTAGAGTGAGGAGAATGACCTAAAGTTCAGGATCGTGGAAAATTCAATCCCAAGCTTCTTTTTTCCACATAATACCTTTAAATATTAGCTTATTATATATTCTGTTTCAAAACAGCAAAGGTTAATTTCAGAATCTATTTTGGCAATGCCTTCTGGTTTAGAATGAATATTAAAATATTTAAAATATTTGCAGGTTGACAAAGTGTTCAGTGCACAGATACATAACAATGAAGCCAATAGATTCTGTTTATATTATTATTTCCAACTGGCCAACAACACGGGGGTTCAGAATTACACAGGCTTAGGGGACAGACATTAATAATGTTGCTATGTTAAGAAAATACAGACGCTAGCCAAATTAGGAACTTTCATAATACTTCTGTATTGAACCCATTACTTCAAATGGCATTGTTTGTGTGACGAAAACACAGCTGTTTTTCCTCTCTGCCTTTCTGGCTGTCCTTGGCTATTAAAAATCCCTCCAGGAGAGCTTTTTTAAAAAACCGCATGTTGCAGTAGAGAAAGGCTGTTACCTGTCATCTTTTCTACCTAATAGGCCACACGACCTGCTAATCGAGAACGGACACCATGTGTTTTTTTGCTACTGAGACTGAGCAGTTCAGCCCTTGCGACCCGCCGTTGACTGCAGGCAACGACAAGGTCGACACTTGGAGGCCTAGCAACCACGCCTTGTCGCTCACTTTGGAAGCAGTTATTCCCGAACTAGCCAATTAATCAGGCTAGACACGTTTACCCTCCCCCTGAGGCCACCTTAAAAGCTCACTCTTTATTGCTCAGAAGTCTTTATTTTTGGTACATTAAAGAATTTTTTTTCCCGATTATGAAGCTATCTAGACACAGCTCCAAAATGAAGAGGGTGCCCTTCCTTTGAAATGATGGAAGACTCGGAATCTCAACGAAATTAAAATAATCGAAGACGGAAAAGAATGTCCTCTGACACCTCAGCACCTGTAGGCTTTCCTGTGTGCAGGGGCCAGAAGACACCTGCCTGACGCTCCAGACTAAAGAAGCAGGCGCTGAAGGGGGCTGCACTGCAGAGCGTGCTGCCTGCTGGGCTCGAGCGCTGAGGGAGGCGGCAGCTGTCGTCATGCTCGAAGACCTGCACTTTATTTTGTTGCCAAAGGAGTATCACCAAGGCTTAAGGTGGAGGAGCTCTCCCAGGCAACGCGTGCCGAGTGGACGAGGAGTACGAGCAAAATAAATCACGGTGAGAAAGGCCACGTCAGCCCATAAATGCATACTGCACGTCTTAATAATAACATTAAATGTAAATAAAGCCTCTTAAGCTATGAAGTAAAGGTACTAGCCATGCCTTCGTTAACATTTCCTAGAAACAATTCCAAGGCTCTGACGAGACCCTAGTCCTGTAGAGAGTCACAGAACCTCAGATACTGCATTATTTGAGTTTTTTCTTAAAGAAATAAAGATAGGAGAAGGATTTAAAGTCCCAGAGTCACTAAGGAATTAATGGATTGGGAATTAGTGGAAAGTCTAGATTTATTTTTCCATTCCCCCAATGTTGTAAAGTAGAAATATGTACATTATTTTATTTATACTATTTATTTACCTGTTTATATGTGTTGAACGAACGAATGAAAGAGTGAATGGAGCCTATATCCTCCATGGTTTCAGATGCCCATGGGTAAATGTGCTCTTAACTAGAACTGGGAACAGAGCAACTAGCAGCTTCTATTTTGACAAAAAAACCCACCTCTGACCAGATTGATTGACCAGGTAGATTAAATGACATTAAAAAACACACACAACTTTTAATCATATTTCTCGAAGAAACCACGCAAGACGTGTTTTCCCTTGTGGTTCAAGGAAGGGTTGCCCATTAACTCCCATAATATTAGTAACAGGGCATGGTACAAAAATCAGGAGCCCCGGGTTCTAGTTCACTTTCTACCTTTAACTGATTATGTGTTCTTAGGCGTTCCTCCTTGCTTCATCTTTTAAAGGGATGTTCTCTGTGGTTCTTTCCAGCTAAAATGAGCTGTAATTCAATATGTATAAGATGAATCCACTCAGCAGCAGTGATGGAACCCAGGAAGTGTGAGGAATGGCCCCTGTCCTGTAGGAGAGTCTCTCTTTACCAGGATTCAGAACATGGACAGCTGAAAATATAACCAAATGGGGAAGACTATGGGTCAGTTCGGAACAAGAGACTATCCGCTAAATTTTGTGGGAGCTCCGAAGACAAAGAGTTCCCCTGGGGCTGAGATGGTAAGAAAGGGCTTCCGACGGTTAGATTCAGACACTCAGAGCATGGAGAAAGCTTTCTAGGCAGAGAAATGACAAGAGGGAGCAAGAACACAAAAACACTAAGCCCGATGTGCAGAAACTTCCCGGGGAGAGTTGGGAATATAGAACTTCTCTGGCGTGGCAGCCGATAAAAACTTCACCATCAGAGACCCACGACCTCGAAGGGTGAGAAGGTGGACGCCAGGGGAGCAGGGGCTTTTGCCTCCTGTTCTCACCGTAGTCCAGCAGCCCCACCAGGGCCTGACACACACTGCGTTCAACGCTTGTTCAATGAGTCCAGAACCATCTGGGCATTTGAAAACTACAATTTTCAGCCCACTCTTTGCCCGCTGTTTTAGCTTATAGCTTAGAACAGCATAGGCTCGGAGGGCCCTCCAGGACTTTTTCTTTTAAGCTGATTTCTCGTTATCTGGGGATGTGGTTTTACTGTACCAATGGCGCTTGTTCTCTCTTCTTCCGTGTGCGCAGGCCTCCACACAGACCTAATGATAAATGGACCAAGGAGCACGCCACTCTGTCTCCCCGTGCAGCCTTCCTTTGCTTAATTGCATGGACTAATGCAAACTTCATTACACTTTCATAATTGTTCCGGGACTTGTTTCTCCATTCTCAATTAACTGCTATCCTTTAGCTGGGAAGGAAATTGAGAGTACACAGGTTTGAGCAGAAACACTAGATTTATAATGTTAAATAATAACAAAAAGGGCAGTGAAAGGCCTGGCTCGGACACAGTTTGTTGAAGCAGCACTGAGAGGCTAGATTAAGGTTAGGTAAACGAGGGGAGGATCAATTCTGCTGGCTGTTCTCTGGAAGGTCATTGTTGTTTGGTTTGCTTTGTTATTGAAGCAGGTCAAATGACTCGGGTTCGTTCTTAATTATAAAATACAGGGATTTGTTTTTTCCTCTCGAATTAAGAGTAATTCATGGGAAAGCAGAGAACGGTGGGAATCCATTCACTTTGGACAGACAATTAAATAACTCTGCTCTGGGTGGCCAGACAGTTTATAAATGGAATGACGTTTTTTTTTAAATCCTGATGATCATGATGCTAAAGAGAAGAAGAAAGAAGACGTTTCCAAATCACTTTAAAACAACAATTCTCCGATAACTGAGGAATCTTCCAATGGGCTTCACTGGGGAAAATTACCTTCTCCTGGGACCCAATCATTTTACTTTCTACACCATTCATCTAATTAGTCACAGAAGAAGTTGTTGTCTAGATCACGGAACCCAAAGCATTATTTCAAATTCTCGTCTCAGATGGGGGAAGAAGTTTAACACACAGAATTTTAAAGGCCCAGGAAGGCAGGTCCAGAAAGCGGTCATGCTAGACCATATCATCATCATGTGAGCTGAAGTGATCTGCATCTGATTTTCATGTGGCAAAGGATCATGGAAACGCTTCCTGGATACTGAAGGATGCTAAGCAAATACTTGCAAAAGACAGTATACACAGATTCAAATAGGCAAATGTCAGCGCATGTGCAGATAGGCGGCAATCTTCTGGTAGCATAAACGTAGCAAGTAAAAATATGAAGAGCCTGAAATTTGGGGGCTTAGAAGATGAAAAATAAATCACCCCAAATAACTCACAGCCAATTCACATTTCAAGGTGAAACTTACCACTGCATTCACATGTGGAAATCAACTGCTTAACCCTGGAAGAATAACGGACCTACTATTGTTTTACCAAAACATTCGTTTCTAAAAGTATTCAGCCAGACTAGGTATGTTTGTGGCTTGGGGATAAGGACAGTTCACATTAAAAGTTTATAAACTTCTGTTTAACATCTCATCACTAGAAGGGTTGTTAAAACACAAATTGCAGGGCCCCCACCCCCAGAGGTCAGTAAGATCCAGGTGAAACTTAATAATTTGCATTTCTAACAAGGTCTGGTGACCAAAGTTTGAGAACTAATGGACGACAGACCAAACTTCTTTTATTTATTGTTTCCTCAATGACCCCCTGGATCTATTTTCCTATGACCAAGTAATATACTGTAGAACAAAATAACTAATCTTTCAGGATAAATAATACTGCACAGTTTGGAGATACTTAATAAACTCAAGTGGTGGATAATCTGATCCCTTGGGTAAAATTTACCATGGAAAGCTAATCAGTACTCCTAGGAAGAAGGGAAGAAAACGGATATACAGACAGGCGCTAGTGTTGTTATTTAAATGAGAGAAACCCCAGTTGCAAGTCTCTCCTGCTCCAAACACAGTCTCCAATTTACTGTACACAGCGAACACACCCAGTCTTTCACAAAACGTGGAGCAGGATTCTTTACCGACAAACACTGATGTTTTGAGTTGCTAGTGTGCCATAAACCGAATTAGAGGAGAGTGCAGAAGAAGGATAAAAAAAAGTAAATGAATAAATGAGAAAAAGGCAGAAGATACCAGGTATTGATGCAGATGTGGGGCCCCTTGACTGCTCAAGCCCTGCGGGCACAAGTGTGAATGGGTACCACTCGGGGAACTGGCAATATCTACTGAAGTTGAGCGGAGGCATGTTCCACGACCCAGCAATTCCATTCCCGGGTATTCACTCAACAGAAATGCATACGTGTTTATCAAAGGACATACAGCTCAACGTTCACTGCAGCCATATTCATAATAGACCCAAACGTCCACCAGCAGTTACTATATAGCAGAGTTTCTCGGGCTTGGCACAATTGGCATTTGGGGCTGAATGTGCTTTGTTGTGGGGGGCTGTCCTGTGTAGGCTGTTTAGTGGCATCCCTGGCCTCCACCCACTAGATGCCAGTAGCACCCTTTGCCCCTCCCCCAAGTTGTGACAACCAAAAATGTCTCCAGATATCGCCAAACGTTCCCTAGGGAGAAAAATCACCCCTCCCCACTTTACACACCTCCTTCTTTCTGTACAGTGATGAAATGAATAAGTACAACTGCCTACGATAGAAAATGTGAATCTCACAAACGTGCCATTGAGCAAAAATAGCCAGACAAAAAGAGTATACGCTGTATATTTCCATTTATGTAAAGGATAAAAACAGGTCAAAGTAATCTCCACTCTTAGACACCAGGGTAGTGACTAGGATGCCGGTCACGTTCTGTATCTTGATGCTGGCTACATGGGTGTGTTCAGTTTGTGACACTGTATCAAGTGATCACCAATGATATGGACACTTTTCTATGTTAGATGATACTTCACCAAAAATGAATGAATGAATGAATGAATGAATAGAATGAATCATGGTCCTTCTCCCAGAAATACTCTTCCATGGGACTCTTCAAGGTGACTGGAGATCAAGAGTCCTTCTTGAATAACTAATATTTATGGGTATCACTTACGATTGGATACTCTGCAGTACCACATACCAGAGCCCACACCACTTCTTCCTTAAGCAGACTGACCGCTGAGAGTGTTTCCATTCTGGTTCCTGACACTAGCCACCCTCAGCCATGACCCAACCACCACTCCTTCCTACCAGTCAGCAATGTCCAGCATAAAAGGAGCCAAGAGAAAACAGAACAGGAGGTTAAAACTGAATTTAAAAACCCATTGTTGTTATCAACACAGAACAGGGTGCCAGCCCTTAAAGCACTTGTAATCGAGATAAGGACAGAGGGGGCACTTGCACTGACAAGAGAATGTATGTTAAAACAGGGTACGAAGAAGTATGAATGACAAAGCTGATAGCTGGAATTAGGGGCTATGCACCCTACTTGCCCAGTGAGGAAACTGAGACTTAGATGGTCACTGGTCTCCCAGGGTCACTGAGCTGGGAGAGGCTGACCCTGGCCTTGAATGAGAGCAGCTTCAGTCCAGAGTTCTTGCCATTCTGTGCCCTTTCAGGCAGGCCCAGGAATGTCCTGGCATCAGCGTCCACATTTGCTTCATGGAGAAATCATGAGAAAGAAGGAGAGCTGTGTTCACTTTCAGTACGACACATTCATTCCCTTTTCCAACACTCCTCTTTCTCTCACATCCAATCAATCAATACTTGCTGAGAATGCACCTAGGCCTGAAGCACCAAGAGGTTTCTTTTCCTTTCCTTCCAACGTCTTTTCTTTATTCCTCAGACAACCACCTGGACAAATCTTTTCCTTCTGGCTCATGATGATTGACTTCCCAATGCCATCTCTCCAGCCCCCTCTTCAGGTGATCACATCACTGCCTGTTCTGACCAGTTACAAGCAGAAAGCGAGACCCAGGGAATAGCTGGCCCCAGGCTGACCTCGATTCCTGAAGCCTGGTCCTTGAACTAATTAACCAGGCACCTGGGAATAATCTCTAGGGCCAGAGCCCCTGGGAACCCTTCCTATCTCGTCTCTTTCTGCAGAGAACAATTCACCAAGCCCAAGGTCCTTCTTCCTCTGTTCTGACTTGGGACTCAGGTGCTCAGATAGCGCCCTCAGGCTTCCTAGACTCCCAGACTTCACAATCCTCAGAACACCTGCTCTCCTGATCACTTTTGCTAAATTTGTTTTTAAACTTTGCTTTCTTAGGAAGACTAGGTCTGAGACTATCCAGATGACTGATACAGTGACAGGAGTTTGATATACACTATGACAAGAATTCCATCAGAATCAGTTATCAGTTTTACAAAGACAACATACCACCAAAAAAGTTGAATAATGTGCTGAATAGCTTCCATTTGGCCCTTTAGGTCCCCTCCCCTCTCTTCTCCACCCTGCACGAGGGGTGACCTCTATGCAGTGTGTCAATGGGCTCTGCCTCTGTTGGGTTTGCCAATGAGGGGAAGACAGAGGGATCAAGGCGTTGACTCCTCAGCTCCTTTCTCGTCAGCCACAGCAGGACAGCCCTGTCCTTTGACTGAAGTTCAAAAGTCACAGTTCTTCTAGAAGGGGCCCTGTCCACAGCACCTTTTCTAACCACTCCCCCTTTCAGGTCTAGAAATGGTAACAGATCCACTATTACTGGTTCTGGGTATTACAATATTGTTTTTCTTCACTCTGCCCAAACCTTCAAAAATAGTCCCTTTAAGTAAATCCTTCTTAATTAGTCCAATTCGAGTGTGCTGTCTACTTCCTGCTGGGGCCCTGACTGATACAATAATAAACGATTACACTGGAAGAATACTTACTATGTGCAAGGTATTTAGTTAATATTTCACAAAGATTATTTTTTACTGCTCACAACAACCCTGTGAAGTGGGCAGTTATTACCCCCATTTTACAGATAAGCAAGGGAGACTTGGTCCAACATATTACCCCGGGCCACAAAGTCAGGGAGCACTGGAGCCGGACTTTGAATTTATATATCTAATTGCCTCCCAATACAAATGAGATATATCAGGATATCAAAATTCATTCAGAGCTCCTTCTCTCTTCCCAAGGGTCAAGGCTATAGCTGGTGAGAGATGGGATCAGCATGTCCTGGGGCCAGGATTTCAGCTAAGCACCAATGGGAAAGACTGGTTCCAGTAATGGGATGGAGAAAAACAAATGAAGATACTAAGGTTAATGGGAGCCAGGTTCCTCACTGCTGGGGAAGGAAGTAGAAAGAATAAACCCCGTGTTGTTGGATTGGAATTGGAGATATCAGTGTGAACTTGTGCTTTCTAATATATATATTTTTAAATTAAAAAATAGGTGTGTGTGTGTATGAGACAATGTGTGAGTTGGGGCATGTCTTTGAAAATGCACAGGTGTGGCTGTGGGTGTGTGTCATGTGTGTATACAGACATTATGTGTACACAAGATATATATTTTTTCCTAGCTCTAACCCCTGAAAGGGCTTGGAAGTAATAATGCCCTTGAGTGCCCAGATCTTGGTTTTTAAACACATACCATTCTTGACTAAATGGAACCAGAGTTCCCTGGAGAAAATGGTTGACTCCACGACTCGAGCAGGTTAAGTAGGAGATTAGCTTGGAACATCTCCTTGTGCCAGAAAGCAAGGAAGTGCTCAAAGAATGAGGAGGACATGTTGAAAGGACACAGTAGCCACCTTGAAGGGGCCCTCACTGGCCAAGTCCAGGACAATTTGAGCAGCAAAGTAAGTAAAACTAATAGTGGCTTGTAATCTACTGAATAAAATGGGAATCCAAGTCCATAGGAAGATAAATAAACAAACAAACACAGGAGGAGAAGAGAAGGCTCTCCCTCATAGATGGATGTCAACTAATAAACACAGAAGGATGGAGTTGACAACCATTACAGTAATAATTGATTAAGACAGGAACGCTCAGTGGATGGTAAAACTGGGGAGTGAACGTTTGATGAAGAATAACACATCTAAATAGTCTCAAAGTGTCTCCCCACAAAATACTTATTAATTACTTAGTAATAAATACAAAATACTTACTAACTTTTCAGTGGGGAAATTTCACAGGCACCATCTTACCCAAGGGACAAAAGGTAATATCACCACTATGAGAACAAATCAACATTGCGAGTTTCCACAGTGTCATTTCCCTGGTATCTTTGCCCAAAAGGCATGATTTGAATCTAATCATGAGAAACATCAGATCTGGACTCTTCAAAAATGATAAGACCTTGAAAGACAAGGATAAACATAAATTGTTCCAAATTGGAGGAGACTAAAGAGATATGACAACTAAGTGTAGCTCGTGATCCTTAATCAGATTCTAGACTTATGAAGGACACTATGGGTACAACCAGTCACACTGGAATAGGGTGTATGGATTAAAGAGTAACACTGTGTCACTTGATGGTGGCACTACGTTTATGTAGGAGAGTATCTTTGTTGTTAGGAATATAGTTTGAAATAGTGAGGGGTGATTTGCAAATGGTTTAAGATAAGCATAGAAAGAGAGGGGAAGAGAGAGACAGAGAGGAATAAGATAAGGCAAATGAGAAAAATGTTATGGGTTGGGGCCTGTGAGTGAAGGATACAGGAGAGCTCTTTATACTATTCTTGTAAGTACAGTAATTTTGAAGTTAAAAGAAAAGACTGAAAACTCATTAAGACCTTTAAACATTTTCTAGATATTCAAAGAGTAGTATTTTCATGAACTACACTGCTTAAGCCACAGGAACTTCTAAAAGGCAGCATGATAGATTAGATTGATCATGAATTAGGGGTCAAACAAACCCAAATTAAGCCATTTTACCTTCCAGAGCTTCAGTTTCCTCATGTGCACATTGGCGGTAATACCATCTACCTCCTCGGAGGATGCCTGCGCGGCTTAAATGACACAATCAAGTGAAGCATCAACGTTACGTCTCTCCTGTATCCCTGAGAAAACATTTGTTCTACAGGATTTCTTCTGCAAAGAAAACTTACATTACCTGCATCAACCAAACAGTGCCAGTGTTGGAGCCATCCAGAATGTGGAAATAGCCCCATTCTATAGAATTAACCTACGACATTCATTAAAATATGAATTCTACCTTAAAGATGGATGCTCCCTTAACAGATTCAGCTCTTTCCTACCATTCATGACCAAATGGAAACTTTGCCCCTCTAAGATTTTCAAATCTAGTTTATAATTTGAGATGGTGTAAAAAGGAAGTAACTTTCAAGTATTTTCTCCCCATGACACATATTGGAAACAATCCTTTATCCGGCACTTGTAAAAAGAAAAAAAGCACAAAGCACTCTCAGCCACAGGCGTCTGGCCAAGGGGCCTGAACTGCCCTGGGCCTCGGTGGCCAGACATGCTGCCAGGATGAATATGGAGCTGACCTGCAACCCACTCCCAGCACGTCAGCACACACAGACAAGGCTGGGAAGCTCCGCCATGAGCAGGAAGTATAACAAGGAAAGAGGCTGCCGTTACAGGAAACAGTTTGGGAACAAGCTTAAAAAGCACTCCACACACACGCTTTGGGAAAAGATCGAGCTGTTTCTAACTGCACTCAGAATTAGGCTGTGCTGGGCCCTACACCCTTCAGAACAACTCCAGGCCTCCATTCTCAACATCTTGACACTAGTGACCTATCATTGCAATTAATTCCATTCCCAATCCTGCCTTGTCCTTTATTTCATTTTCCCTTCTATCTTAAGCTTCCTTTTTCTAGCTTTGAAGCTAGAAAGCAAGAAGAGCTTTAAACTGCATCCCTTGCCTAGCTTTTGCCTGATTTATGAGACTGAAGACACTGGAGACAGAGCAAGACTGAGTCCTGTAAAGTTGCCAGAAAAGCTGGAAACAGCTGCGCGCGGCTCAATGTTGGAATGAAGGATTCTCCAAGGGGGGCTGATCTACCATCCGCAAGAATTGTTGTGATTTTTCACCAAGGCTAGAAGGAGGTTAGTTAGGATTGCAACGATTATAGGAATTTGAAGTTCGCTTCGTTCCTAATAAGGAGAAAACTAGACAGACACATTTATGAATTCTCTGAGGTAAAAATAAATGTTTGTGAAATCCTGTCAGACACTGCTCTAAATCTGTCAGGTTCAGTAACATAAGAATTAGTATTTGCAGCAGCAAACTCATGTTGATTTAAACAAGGCCCGTCCTAAGCTTTAGGTGGTCAAACGTAGCTGGAACAGACACAAAAACGGAGACCACAGCCAAGGGGCAACTCTTGTGAAATGGAAGAAACAGAAAGTAAAAGCCACAAAAGCATCGACCAGCACTCTAGCACAAACCATTGAACTCACTACCAAAGAACTGGGAGGATAAGGACCTGGACTAGAGATGGCGGACAGGGTTTCATCAGAAGGGAGGGAGCTGCAGCCATTTGATTCTTAAAAGAAGGAGGAATTACAGTTTGGATGAAATCACAGAAAAGGGGTCAAATCATAGTAACTACATATTAGGACACTGTCCTGATTAAATGGGTTGCTTTATTTTTCTCTTTTTTGTTTTCTGGTTTTTTCTTTTGAGGAAGATTAGCCCTGAGCTAATATCTGCCACCAATCCTCCTCTTTTTGCTGAGAAAGACTTGCCCTGAGCTAACATCCATCCCCATCTTCCTCTATTTTATGTGGGATGCCTGCCACAGCATGGCTTGACAAGCGGTGTGTAGGTCCACACCTGGGATCTGAACCTGCAAACTTAACTGCTGCGCCACCGGGCCAGCCTCACTTTATTTATTTTCTTAAGTGAATCTTAGTTAATTGTTAATAGAGGATTCAGGAGCTAGAAACCTGAATTAACACTTCAGCCACGCAGTCTGACAATGTCAGACAATTTCATCTCTTAATCTTCCCTGTCTTCAAAACAGATTTAACCATCTTGACTCTGGCACTTATGACCTGGGGGTGCTTGGACAAGTAACACAAACTCTCGATACCTCAGTTTCCTCATCCATAAAATAGGGATTGCAACATACTAGGTTCACAGAAATAATGTCCAAAAGGCACTGAGTCCTCTCCTAAGAAGATATACCAAAGGCCAACAAGCACATGAAAAGATGTTCAACGTCATTGTTCATTAGAGAAATGCAAATAAAATCAAGTGAAATATCATTTCACACTCACTAGAAGGGTTAAATAAACAGATAAGCAGTAACGAGTGTGGACGAGGATGTGGGGAAACTGGAACCCTCACAGACTGCTGGTGGAAACGTAAAATATTGTACCCACTTTGGAAACCAGCTTGGCAGTTCCTGAAGATGTTAAACACAGAGTACCATATGAACCAGCAATTTCTCTCTCGGGATCTACTCAAGAGAAATGAAAACATGAATCTATACAAACACTTGTTCAGGAATGTTCACACCAGAATTATTTATAATGGCCAAAAAGTGGAAACAACCCAAGAGTCTATCAAGAGATGAATGGATAAACAAAATGTGGTATGTCCACATGATGGAACAGTAGTCATCCATATAAAGGAGAGAGGTACTGATTCATGCTGCAACATGGATGAAACTCAAAAATATTACACTAAATGGAAGGAGCCAGACATGAAAAAGCATATATGATTCAAGTCACATGAAATGTCCAGAAAAAGCAAATCCATACAGACAGAAAATTAGTGGTCAAGTGTGGAAATGGAAAGAGGCTGTAAATGGGCATGAGGTTTCTTATGGAGGTGATAAAAATATTCTAAAGTAGAGGGGGTCATGGTTGCACATCTCTGTAAATATACTAAAAATCATTGAATTGTTCACTTCAAACAGGGAATTTTACAGTATGTGAATTACATACCGTGATAATTTACAAATGAATGTAAATTATACCTCAATTAAGCTGTTAATTTAGGGGAAAAAAGGCTATTTGTCAATGCCTGACGTTGTAAGGATTCATGCAATGATTATGATGTACATGCCTTCTAGAAAGGCTTTCTACTACGTAACCCTGGGGCTTAAAACGCAGCTGGTAATTCTGCCGGTCCACTGTGAGCTGTCAGTGACTTGGACAGTAGAAAATTCTTGGATTTGCATGGAAGCAACACCATATTTATTTTACACTAGCAACTGAGGGTGAATCAAATTCAATCTGACCCCACGCACCTTAGGGGTTGAGGTTCACAAAGATATAAAGGTCACAGGCCCCCCAGGACTCTGCATTCTATGAGGCCCCGCAGGGGCTGAAGCCACAAACTCAAACAAGAAAATAAGGAAGAAGATAAGGACTATCTGGGGCACAGAGGACAAAAGTTAACTCTGCCTGGCGGCTGGGGGAGGGGTTGTGAAAAGTTTCACAGTGCACAGTACAGCTCAGCTGGTCCCTCGGAGATAAACAGCATTTCTCCAAGCAAAGAAGGGCCTGAGGCGGGGAAAACTGGCATGGGACCAAGAGGGCTGTTTGGGGCCTAGTAATTATACAGGGAATTCAAGTTATAGCCCTAAATAAACCACTTTCACTACATTTTCTGTCTATTTTAAATCAAAGCTTCGCAGGGCCAAAATGACTCTGGCAAATTCCTTTAATTGTTGATTTCACTTTTCTACACCTGAACTAAAACGGACTTCAATCTTCAAAATGCATAAAGAAGTTAATTTATACTGACCTTAGCAATCAGATGACTAGCAACTCCCACAAGCCAGCCACACTCCCAAGAGAGTTTTCTAATGGATTTACCATCGGCGGCAAAGGATGTTTGCCCCCTGGAAGAGGAGGTAGGGGCAGGACCCCTGCCCTGTGGACTGCTTTAAAGCCGACCCAGAACTGAAAAGGAAGAAAACTAACGTTCTGCAAAGCTGGAGGAGAATTTTCTTTATGTGTAGAAAATACTGTATTAGACAAGCAGAATAGAGCTCTTTTCTCTCCCATTCATTTGCTCTTCATTCAGAATTATATGGGAACCCCATAGAATGATGAGGCTAGGTCCCGACTCTAATCATTCACTCACATTCTCACATTTGGGGTGTGTGTGGTGGGCGGGGCCAGAGACACGGGGTAGAGGGGGCCCAAGATCCACACAAATAGTTAAGATGCAATGCAAGAGATGCTATAACCGAAGTAGGAGTAAAGTGAATGGGGGTGGGGGGGTGGCTGCTTCTGTGGGAGAGGAAAGTGTTCTCTGAGAAAGTGACATTTCAACTGCATTTTGAGAACTGACTAGAATGAGCAGCAAAAGTAAAGAACATTCCAGAACAAGCGGGCAGCATGAGCAACGGCCTGGAGACCATTTGTCTTCGGACCACTCTAGAGTGACAGCAGCTTGGCACAGTGAGAGGCTTCCAAATAGTCACAGAACACTATTTCCTAATAAGAGGAGGGAGAAACCAGCTGCTTAAGGCTCTCCATACATGTGACATTGCTAAGAAAGGCTACAGCTGAGGGGTAACCTCTGCGGGTCACATACTCGATTTCCAGCAAAAAATTATCCTGGGGCCTTCAAAACCAAATGTCCATGGGTTTTTTGGTCACACACAGAAGTTTTAGAATAATAACACTAAAACCTCAAAAATCAACATCTAGCAAGTTCGTCTATCCCCCTCTCTTGTAACATTTCATGAGCCCTACAAGGTGTCAGGTACAATTCATACTCTGTAATCCTTCCAACAGCCCGACAAGGAGATATTTTATCCCCAGGATACAGACGAAGAATCAGGCTCAGAGAAATTAGGCATCTTGCCCAAAGTCAAAGAGACTGTAGATGGCAAAGCCAGGACTGACTGTCTGCTTTCACATCCCACCAGCAAATGGGAGCGACTCTCTGACTCTGCAGAGTAAACAGATCTCTAGATCATTTGTTCAACACACTTTATAATCTGCGTAAGTCTGAAGAGCATGCTCATTGATGGCCACTGACTCTATTTTTTTTCTCTTCAATCTACTTTTAGCTTTCATAATATAAAGTTAAAAGAGGTCACCACACAAAGAAATGTTGTTTCTGAATGTTAAGTATTAATAATATTTTCATTTATTAAATTTAAATATTAATGATATCTTGATTTAATTAATTTAATATTAATATTAACATGGGGTCATGTCTCCGATTATTCCTCAGAAATACCAGAAGATGGTGTAATTAACAAAGCAAACATGTTCATACATACCATCGTTATTTTCCAGACCATTTTTGATGATAACATGTGGATATGTAAAATGCATCTAAATCAACAAAACTACATATTAGGGCAATTTCTGATTTGTGGAAATTATAATCTTTTCAAAAACAAAAAAATGTCAAAATCTCCAGTGGTCCTCGGTTCGGCTGAGTCATCTTATAACTAAGCAACTAAGCCCATTTTTTGTAACTTCAAACACAGAAGGCACTGAATTTCTAGGTGCCCTGAGTCCTATCAGGTTTGAACTTCTAAGACCACACAGGCATGAATTATCCTCTTGAGAGAAAAGAACCAGTCTAACTCAGACTAGTTCTAACTCAGCTGGGGAAGGAAAAAGAAGAAAGTAAGGAGACAGTGTGAGCCACAGAATGCCCAAAAGAGAAACCCAGTGCCCAGGGAGGGAGGGAGGGAGGACAAAGGTATAGCAGAGACAACATCACTCACAAGTTAACACTATGCTCCCCTCCCCATTTCCCCTGGAGAAGTTATAAAACTAATGCCACTGTTTCCTTGATAATTTATCTACATAAAAGGTCATCTGTCAGGCCATTTACTACCTTCTCAAGAAATTGTATTTCCTTGAAAAGAACTCACAGGTGTTCCAACTCACCAATTTCCTTTTCTACAAGTTGACAAAAATCAGCATTTCTAGCAGATATAAAAATGGAGATTGTTCAAGCTAATAGTAAAACTTACCCCCAAATTTTCCTCCCCTACAAGTCGGTCCACACATCCCGTGATCCTGGAAGCTCTGTGAGCATGTGTAGGAGGAACACAAATTCCCTCTGGAAGATCCCAGCAAGATCCCAGCCAAATCAGAGGCCACGAGGATGAGTTCCCAGGGCCATCTTGATTCAGATCTGCTCCTTCCTGCCTCCCGCAGCCGCCTCTCAAGATTTCTGCATGTGGCACGTTAGCATCGCATTTTTACATACACAGGGACCAAAGCAATCGGCCAGTCTCAAATAATGACAAAGAGTCAGGCCAGTATGGGCTCGACAGCAATGGGAATGCATCAAGCCACCCCTGTCAAGCGCACAGGGGGACAAATATGACACAGAACACCAACAGGGCTGGTCCACAGGCTGGCTCCAGGGGACAAATGGGCAGCAGAGTCTGTCTTCCAGGCCCACAATCTCCAATTTCCTTCCTTCCTCTATCCCTTCTCCTGACATGCCTTTTTCCTCCCATCTGCAACCAAACCGGCTCTTTTCTCCTTCATTCAGGTTTTAATAAGAGTTTGAAATAAACTCCCACAGAATCAGATTACAAATACTCCTTTTTAGCAAGTGAGGCAGAAATCATTGATCAGTTTTGAAAGCTTTCAATCCAAGGAACACGTGACGAATGAAAGAAACCCACTGGACGTCCCTGTTCCAGGCAGAACCACGCAACCCAGACAAGCACATGATCTATCACTCAAAATGAAAGTGGCATGTGAGGAACTCCGACCTCGGGCCTATAAATGGATCTTTTTCCTAACTGGAAATCATCCACAGCTGAGTCAGATGTGAAACTAAAAAACGGTTGCCATCTTGTTGCGGACAGCATTAGAGAAAAGAAGTGGGGAGGAGAGAGGGAAAGAAAAGTGGGTAAAAGATGAAGAGGGGGAGAGGAAGAAGAGAGAGCAGAAAGCCTTAATTTCACAACAGAGCTTATCTGGCAACATCTTTACAGCATTGGCAAACTCCCTTAGCGTAACAGCCAAGCAGGAACTCTTATCTTTTGAGAGGCTTCCAGAGGACCCGCCACTTCTTAAGGGACTTATTAGGTATAGGTGACCGTGTTTTGTTTTGTGCTTTAAACCACATGACTCTGCCACCCTGGCCACAGCTGACCAGAGCAACTGGGGACCTAAATGAAGGTTAGCCGTCTACAGAGGTCAGCAGTCGCCTATGAAGTGGTGTGAGAGGACAACAGGGTCACTCACTGTACAGTGACCACGTGACCCAAAACAAGACTCTCTGGGTACAGCTGAAGGAGACACAGAGAGGCAGTGCTGTCCACAGAGCAGCACAGAGTCTGATGACACAAGGGGAAGACAGAGAGTAGAAGCCAGAGGGCAGTGGGCCCCACAAGCGAGTGGAAACTCTGAAGCAGAGATGAGGACTCCAGATAAGGAAAGAGAAGCAGGCAAAGCAGAAGAAGCAGAGATGAAGACCTGGAGACACGAGCATGGCCGACTGCTCAATGTTACTAGGGTGGTCCTGCTCTTGTCCTACCATTCTCCCCAGACACGGAGGATGCCTGGCCAAGCTGCCCTGTCATTACAGTAGCCACCAGCCACAGGTAGAAAGGATATTTTGGGTATATTGGGTTAAATGAAATACAATATTTAAATTAATTTCACTTGTTAATTTTTGTTTCTTTTAATGCAGCCAGTAGAAAACTTAAAATTACAGAGGTGGCTCACATTATATTTCTATTGGCCAGTGTTGTCGCTCCCCATAAGGCCATTTCATCTGTGAGATTTTTTTTTCCCCTCTGGCCTATTCTCTGAGAATCCCAATCACTGCATTCAATTAGAACAATCTTAAAATGTCCCAAACAAACAACCCATATATGAACTAGAAGGACACTCAAAACAGAAACGACCCAGATTTCCACACGGCGGAAGTGACAGTGAACCAGACGGCCACCTACGTTTCCAGTTCCTTTACCTCCTCGTGACGAAGCCCCACCCTCAGGCCTGCGCCAGGTGCCGTAAGAACAAGGATCCTCCATACACATAACACAGAAACTATTTCAAAGGCTTACTATTTTAAGTTTTCGAAATTCAAGAATCAGTACATTTGTTTTCCATTGCTTTTTGATCAGTAACCGCTAACCAGAGTGTGAAAATCCACTTCCGACAGATCAATAATCACGCTGAGAAGTCAGGCTGCTACCCTTAAGTTTCTGTTCAATAAACTGATGAGAGTCGTAATTTAGAATCACGGACTCTCAGAGTGGAAGAGACTCCCACGCCTTCCTGTCCGACACTTGATCCATGAGTTTCCTCATAGAATTTCTCCAGGCTCTGCTTCCGCATATCCCTTGTGCCTGCTCAGCACTGAGGAAGCGTCTCATTCTGATCCCAGACTGATGGGTTCTTGTATCTCCCACCACTGACCCTACATTCTTCTTGTAAACTACAGAGTTGGTGCAATTTCTCTCTCACGAGCAAATCTTTTGTTTATGTGAAGACGTGATCCCTCTCCCAGTCTTTCTCAGACTGAATATCCTTTTTGTTTGTCTTGGTCCTTTTTTAAAAGATGGGGTTTGCCCTTTTCTCCTTCTTGGCTACTCTCCTTGGAACCTGCTTTGTCAATGACTCCCCTTAAAGTATGGTGCTCAGACTCCAAAAATCTCCATCACGCTTGGTCCAAGCAACACAAAGCGAGAAGTGGGGCTTCACCTCCCTTATTCTGGACACTACAATTCCATATAAACAACTATATGGTCATGACTCCCCACCTCACTTTCTTGAGCTGCGATTTCTTTTATCACTACAACATTACTCCTCCCAGCTCTGGGAAAACCCCACCAATTTAAAAAGCGTTTGAGGAGATATCACCTCACACCTGTTAGAACAGCTATCATCAAAAAGACAAGAAGTAACAAGTGTGGGTGAGGACATGGAGAAAAGGGAACCCTGGGAATGTAATTTGGTGCAACCACTGGGAAAACAGTATGGAGGTTCCTCAAAAACTAAAAACAGACCTACCATATCATCCAGCAATTTCACTTTTAGGTAATTCAATTCCAGGAAAGGACTTGCAAATGAAAATTTTTAAAGTTGTACCCTGTTCCCATTTTGAAAGGATGTGAATTCAGCTATGGGAGCTTCAACAGGGTCAAAAGTATTATTAAAATGTTCAAATTGCCATTCCAATTTAATTGACATTTATTCCTGATTGTAAGAGCCATCACACTTAAAGGAGAATTGGGTTTAATCTTTCATTTGCACCCAGGGTTCCCTCAATCCTGACCATAGCTTTTTTATGTGTGTACAAGGAAGATTCCCCCTGAGCCAACATCTATTACCAATCCTCCTCTTTTTTTGCTTGAGGAAGATTAGTCCTGAGCTAACATCTGTGCCAGTCTTCCTCTACTTTGTATGTGGGACTCCTCCACAGTGTGGCTGATGAGTGGAGTAGGTCGGCACCCTGGATCTGAGCCCACAAATCCTGGGCAGAACTTTAACCACTCAGCCACGGGGCTGGCCCCGATCCCTTGCCACATCTTAAGGCTGCAGCACACATCTGAAGTAAGTCTATGGACCCAGAAAGGTAGGTTAGTATATCAGCAAAAGCATCAGACAGTAGGGCTCTCCTCTGCCCTGCTCATCACTGTGCCTCAGTTTCCTCATTCATAAAATGGAGATGAGTTATATCACCTACTCTGAGCAGAGCTGCTGAAAAGATTTTTTTAAATTAACATTTGAAACTGTAAAGATCTTTGAAATTTTAATTTTTTTTTTACTATTTTTTGAACAGTTTATTCGGTACTGACCATGCAATGTTTATTCATAAAAACAGAAGTTGAGACATACATACCAGGAATCCTATTGAGTGTCACCCAGAAATGTTCGTCAGGGCTGTAGGTGTCCTTGGACCAGGAAAGTAAGTCAAGTGCGAGCTGGTGTTGGAGAACGAAGTTAGCAAATTCCCTTGTGAGGGCCACGTAGGCAGTGCCAAAGTAAATGGTCATGTTGTGTGGAGGCAGAGTTTTTAAATTTGTTGTTTTATGCACGTAGGAATATTTTTTGCTTAATAGTTCTCGGTGGACATACTTAGTCCGTCCAATGGCATGAGCTGGGGGCAGCACTCCTGGGGTAATGTTTTTTCCTTTAAATCCTTTCAGATACTGAACTATTTCCTTGTTGGTTTTCAGGGGGAAATCCTGCCCACAGGTGTTGATGGCGTATTTCCATGGCACCTCCGAGGCCGCGAGGTCTTTGATGCAGTTCAGGTCCGCCTGGAGCCTGGAAATCCCGCCGTACACAACTGGCTCCATCTTGGAGGCCAGGAAAGCATTGGGGAAGCAGCTCAGTAGTTGCTGCACCGCATCTTTAAATGTATCTGTCGCCTTTTCATCCACATGAACACAATAGACATTCTGAGGCATGTAAATTGCCCTGAAGAGTCTCTCAAAAGTGCCAAAGTCTTTGTGGATGGTCACTGCGTAAGCCAAAGGGAAGCCTGCCTCTTCTTCAGACAGTGTTTCTGTTATATAGTGACTCTGAGCCACGTAGTCATAACAGGTAGAGTCACTGAGGGTGGTTTTCAATGCATTCTCTGTTGAGTAAAAAACCTTTCCGTTGAAAATCTGATGACAGACTTCTGCTAACAGTGAAGCATTGGACAGAGACGCCCTCAGAAACTGTTTACTCTCCCATAACTCATTATTGTAAACAAATACAAGAACCAGGACAGTGATAAGAGAGACACTAAAAAGACAGTGCTTCCAAGAGACCATTATTCAAAATCAGGAAATGAGGCAAATATCTCAAGTTCTGATCAAAGTGTAGCTATGTTTAACTCACGTGTTCTCCAGAATCCATAATCATCCTCTTCACAGATACAGTTCTGACTGGCTATTCCTGCCCTTCCAAGCGACAGTGCTTGTCCTTTCGTGTTCTCCCTTCCCTCCTCATTCACTGCTGTGTTGCACTTCCACTTTGACACATTTCTGAAGGTGTGCCTTTGGATTTGGTCTCCTGCTAACCTGCAGCCTGTTACCAGACAAAAACAAGTCAGCTCAGGAAGGTTCCGGGGCCATCGTGTCCACCTACTCCCACAGTAAAATCACCAAGGAGAGAGCTCACCATTCTGCAAGTCATTGCTCCTAGGACTTCAACCCCAGCCTCTCCTGTGTCAGCTCCCCAGCTCCCCAACTTCCTGTTAATCATTGTGTTTGAGTGACTGAGTTTGTTTGCTTAAATAGCACTGCGAAGTTAAAAGCTTCAGTTCTAAGCATGTGAACACTGCCTGGAGAGAGGCTTTGTCAATAAATATTTAGTGCTTAAAAATAAATCGCTGAACCCTGTCTTTTTCCATACACATCCCCCTCTCTGTATTGGCTGAGAATGGAATAAAGCAAGGCATATGACTGGCTGTGGAGCCAAATTCTTTCCAGGGCTTAATTTTTTCTGCTGCTAGGTAAGGTCCTGAAAAAGGTACACTAACAAGCTTACCTCCCCACCTAACTTACTACACAGAGTGACTGGGCACTAGGATAAATAAAGGCTCACCAAAAAAGGGGAAAAAACCCCAAAAGAACTAAGAGCTCCTTATCCCCCAAAATTGCATAGAGGCTAAAGCTGAAGTCAGGGAATGTCAAGTCTATTTCGCCCCAGCTCAAGGAAGGATACAGGCGCACCAGCCCGATGCCTGGAGAGGGAGGTGGCAGGAGCCATCCCAGTTTGGGATGTTCCAGAACTTAAGGAGAGAGACTCTGAGATTCAGATTTATAAAGTCTTTTAAAGAGCTTCCTTATCTGTAAAAAGTGAAAATAATTTTACCACCTTCATAGGTCAGTCGTGAGAATAAAGCGAGATAACATATATGGAGATCAGCGCCCGGCAACAAACCGGACTGGGAGGGAAGGGTAAACAAGAACCCCTCCCCCCACACTCACTCACCAAGAAAATGACACACCTACTGCCTCTCCTTTGAAATCTTCTTGCTCCTCCCTCACTCTTCACTCTGTGAGCCCGCGCCAATTACATTATACATCCAGAATAGAACTGATGTTTTGTTTCATTTGGTAGTTAGCTACACATGGGTGTGAAAGCCTGCTGTGCAGCACTCAGAAGGGGGCACTAAGGCGGAGCTCACATACTCCTCATCTATTTCTAGCTCCCACCACGGTCTGCATACTAGACAATCAAATATTTATTGATTGAGGGCTCAAGTTTTCATTTCCCTGTTTCCCTGATCACATTACTGTGAGATTCCAAGTATTCATGATTTGTAATCTATATTTGTATCTGTGGACGTGGATACATTAAATGTACTTTTTCCCCCCAATACATCTTAATTGTAAAGACAACATAATATTACAGATTGTTTGTAAGCACAATGTTTTCATGTCCTGTACTCTCATTTACTTCTTGCCCATAGTCACACACATTTTGATCTTGCCAAGAACACATGGGAGATGTAAGTTTGCATCCTGTGTTTTGCACTTAATACCATAGTGTAACATTTTCCATAGGGTTACTCAGTCTTCACTGGGCATTGTCTTCACAATCATTGCTTTAGAACACAAGCCTGAAGTTGTTATTCATTGTCCTTTTCTCCCACCCCTACTGAAAGCTAGCGCGTTACTGAGATGGTTGCCAATTCTGTTTCCTAAGCGTCAGGAGCACAGGAAATGATAACAAAGGGCCCAAGGACATTCTCCAGAACCAGATAAGTCAGTCTTCACTTGTTTTAGGAATCAGATTCTACAGCATGACTCAGGTGCATACAGTCTTGTCTATATGACCCAAAATAGAATTCAATCAACCCATATATATATTTACATAATTATCTTTCATGTGTCTATCCAGAATTCTTTTGAACAAATTATTTCTTCAATACTGTAGTCACACAAGAACAATCTTTTCTGAAATGATGACTAAAATTTCTCTAAATCTTATTTTATTTTTTAATATCCCTCTACCTAGAAGGACTGTCCACATCGACCGACATTGACTGGGAATGACTGAATGAAGGTGTCAATGCCCAATTATGTTTGTCTAAACTACTAAATAATTTTTACAGCTTTTTCTCCTAATGTATCCACATAATTACATCAGCTCTTCTTTTGTTTATTTTGGCTGTCACCTCATTCTTGGTCCAGACATTTCATGCATAAAAACATCTCTAATAATTTGTCTGTTCTTCTCTGAATTTATGGCTCCCTGAATTTACAATTACAGGGTGAAAAACGTTTGCAATTTAATACCGCACTGCAGTGGAGTCCTTAATTGTACCTCACCTGAAATGCTGTGAGGGTCCTTTGATTTTGAGCTTTAGAAACATCCACAATTATTTGAAATAGGATCTTGGACGATGCTAGATATTTTTAAAAGAATTAGTATCAAGTTTTTTTTTCCTCCATCAAGCCGGTGCCCTCTGATGCTTACTCTCTTGGTGGTCCCGTGGGAAACATGGGGAATGCTGGTTCCCTTGACCCTCTGGCTTTCCCTTTTGCAACACACCACTAATCACTCTTCTAAATTCTGGGCTCTATGTTCTTGTGTTTGTGCCAAATCATAGAAGGGGGTGATAACGAGTGAGCGAGTCTTCATCCCAGCTTGAACATTAGCTGAAAACGAATACCCCAAATCCTAAGTTGGAGGCAGCCATCAGGAAAGATAGAGTTCTGAAGAAATTGGGAACCAGTGTAGACTTGCGGCTTGGTCTCAATAAATGGCAGGGTGTATATTTATGTCCCAAGTTCAATCTATACCAGCTTATTTCTACTTAACGTATACTCTTATAAATTCTCACTCCGGGACATAAAATAATTTTTATTCCACTGAGAAAACTGCAGTTGGAGTTTCAGCTTAACAACTGGCTGTAGAAAGGGAGCAGAAGAAAATGCCGTCGTTTCTCCAGATGCAGATACGCTGCCCATCATCCTCGTCTTCCTCATTCTTGGGGCCATATGATGCCCAAAGTGCTTTTCATGTATTCATTTCATGATGACATCACCTCTGTGCCCAAGGTAGACACCAGGGAAGCGAAGGGAAGCTTTCTCGGAGTCTGCAAAAGCTTGGTGAGGTGGCGGAGAAAGAGCAGCTTGGATGATAGTGGTTGTAAGTGCACTAGATGTTGTGTCCTTTTTCACTGTCCCAGCTGTTTCCCTGCCCTGGCTCCCTCCTCTCTCCCTCTTCTTTATCCCTCTGTTTATTTATGTGTCTACTATAGTATTGATAAATTCATACCTTGTTTTACCCCCATCAATTTTTTTTGATAACCACAAGAAATAGCCTGAAGCAACAGGGCTTAAAAGAGCTGAGGAGTGCGGCAAACAAAAGCTCTGGATTGTGTGTCACAAAGTCCCCATTTGGACCAAGGCCACTCTTGACAGTTTGGAGCCCTTGACCAAGTCATTTGATCTCACACCTCACACCTTGCTCTTGGGTAAATTTGAAAAAACAACCCTGCAGTTATTTGGGGCTCTCCAACCTCCACCGTGGCTTCCTTTCTAGCCTGCTCACCCACACCTCTGAGTCTCGGTTTTCCAATTCCAAAATCAAGATGACATCAGTCTCCTGGGGTAGCTGGAGGGATTCCAGAAGTAAGATACATAAAGCACCCAGCTCAGGGCTGGCCAGAGACATCAGAGCTAATTTCAGACCATGAGGGAAAGCCACGGGGAAGAAGAGAGCAGGGAGAAAATGGGGAGAGTTGCGATAGTTTAACATGAAATAACTGGAAATAGGATAGCAGGAAAATGCACGAACAAGCTGGTGCTTGTAAACAAGCAGTCAATTCAATATCTCTGGGGCAATGCAAAGCTGAGGCAAAGAGCTGAAAGGTGAACAGCTCCTCTGTATTACGTAAATTCTGTGCCCCAAGGCACTTTCCAGCTGCATTTGCAGCCCGCAGCTTTAAATGCCAAGGGTTAAAGGAATAGCTTGAGCCCAAGAACCTCAGACGTCTTAACAGTCCAGCCTCTCTCCCTGCTCAGAGAGTCCTCAGGTTTGAGTTTTGGCTGGATTTTAGAGGTTGGGTGTCATGCGGAGAAGGTAGAATGGGGATCCAATCCCAGCGCCACCTTGGCTTTTTCACTTTTCTAGATTTCTCTCTTTCCTTCCACTGCTCTAATCCTCAAAAAGTCCTTGATCTGATTTTGAAGTTATAGGAACGTAAGATCCCGCTCCCCTAAGTGTTCCAACTACAAGGGAGACCTTGAGCTTCTGATCCCCGAGAATGACATGCTCAAAGAATGTGGCCTCCCTTCTTCCAATTGCAATATGCTGTTCAATCAGAACAGAGTACAAGGAAACAGATCCCCTAACCCTAGGGTCCCCAGGCGCTAGAACTGCAGTGTCCCCATTTCTTCTCGAAGCCCACAGTCTACAAGGAGCTCATTGATGCCTACTCTCTATTTGGCCAATCCACCACCGGATGGGGAAGGACCTTCTTTATGAGAGACGACTATCAAAGGCTCAAACTGATAAAATGAGGAAAATAGAAAAGTAGCTTTGAGTTTGGAAAAACCTGAATTTACTTAGTAAATGTGTCTTTAATTCTGGAAAACGGATTTTTGTAGAATTGCAAAACTACTTCATTACTTTTCTAGCTGGTCCAGGACTTCATTTTCAGTTTTACCTATTAGCAAATGAAGTTCATATTCACAGGAATGTCATGGGGAGTGACTAATTAAATAAAGTACATTTTGAGCGCCGGACAGTGCCAGGTACTGTATTAAGTTCTGGAAACATTTTCCCCTTGCCTGAAGGGAACTGAGGAACATAACGCAAACCATTAAGTTAGAAATGAACATTGTCCTTTAATAAAAAGCTAAAAGTTTTAACTAAGATATATATAGATACTAATGATTTAACAAGACAAATGAAAACTCATTGTCCCCAGTAAGCATACCACGTAATGGAACAACATACTAACATGAGCTGTTCTTTGAAAAACCTTTAGAAACGGAAATCTCGTGTCCCACGATGAAATGATTCGTTCACTCATTCAACGAACATTTTTTGTGTACTTATATTATGCTACGCACTGTGCTATGTTCTGGAAATATAAAAGACAAAGGTAGCCCAAATGAGAACAAGGCTACTGGATCTTAAACAAACAGCTCTGGGGGATTAAGTAGAGGTAATATTGTAGGAAGACCGTCTCCCTCCCATCTCCTCCCTCCAGTAGTTTTCCAGCAAGTTGGCCCCTGCCTACCTCTCTGGGTTCCCAGGAAGATGAAGTTGCCTGGAAATGTCCTTCAGCAAATACTCTCCGTCTCCTTAAGGTAAAGCCAGGTTCACAGCAGTGTTTAGAAGTAGAATAACAGAAGCTGGAATGTGGAAGTGCAAAGTTCTATTTGCCTTTAGTCCCACCCCCAAAGGCCTGGACTTCAGAGGCTCAGCGAAGAGAACCATGGAAGGAAGGAGCCTCGATGTCTCAAGTTACGGTCATCCCGCTGCTATGCAATACCTGTTTATTCCTTCCTTGCAGCATCCTGGACGGCTTTGAGTCTAACTCTTCCAACCCCAGAAACGACGTAAGAAGCGGCACAGGGAAATAACTGCCTTTGATGCAGCCGGATCTCCCGCTCGGATCCTCCAATAGCGGGCTCGTGCCAATCATTCTCTGGTATTTTTCTGAGATCCTCCTCCCCCCCCCCC